>NW_007727600.1:217791-231244 GCF_000696425.1 Galeopterus variegatus | reverse complement strand
TTCCTTCCTTCCTTCCTTCCTTCCTTCCTTCCTTCCTTCCTTCCTTCCTTTCTTTCTTTCTTTCTTTCTTTCTTTCTTTCTCTTTCTTTCTTGCTTTCTTTCTTAGCTCCCACTTATCACTAAGGATACATGGTATTTTTCCCTCTGTGCCTGGATTATTTCACATAATGAAATAATGACTGGTTTATTAAACATAATTTTCTCCAAGCTCATCCATGTTGCTGCAAATGCTAGAATTTAATACTTTTTTATGGCTGAGTAGTATTCCATTGTGTGTGTGTGTGTGTGTCTCTGTGTGTGTGTGTGTGTGTGTGTATAACACTTTCCTTATCCAGTTGTCCGTTGATGGGTATTTAGGTTAGTTCCGTATCTTGGCTATTGTAAATACAGCTGTGATAAACACGGAAGTACAGGTATCCCCTAAACATGATGATTTTCATTTTGGGGGGTATATACCCAGAGTGGGATTGCTGGGTTGTATGGTAGTTCAATCTGTAGCTGTCTGAGAAATCTCCATAGTATTTTCCATAATGGCTGCACTAATTTACAGTCCCACCAACAGTGTA
Source organism: Galeopterus variegatus (assembly GCF_000696425.1). Taxonomy (NCBI): domain Eukaryota; kingdom Metazoa; phylum Chordata; class Mammalia; order Dermoptera; family Cynocephalidae; genus Galeopterus; species Galeopterus variegatus. Next base: position 230,678 of record NW_007727600.1, on the reverse strand, counting down.
GAAGTGTTCCCCTTTCTCTGCATCCTCACCAACATTTGTTACGCTCTATCTGTTTGATAATAGCCATTCTAACTGGAGTAAGATGTTATCTCAATGTGGTTTTGATTAGTGATGATTAGTGATGTTGAGCATTTTTTCATGTATCAGTCATGGAATCAAAGAATTAATGTTGGGAAAAAGTGATCTACAGATTCAGTGCAATCCCCATCAAAATACCAATGACACTCTTCACAGAAATAGAAAAAACAACCATACATCTCATACAAAAAGTTCCCAAAAGCCAAAAGCAAACCTGAGCAAAAAAATAAAACTGGTGTCATTACACTACCTGACTTCAAACTATACGATAAAGCTATAGTAACCAAAACAGCAAGGTACTAGCATAAAAACAGACATATGGGCCTGTTTAGAATAGAAGAGAACCCAGAAATCAACCCATGTACTTACAGGCAACTGATCTTTGACAAAGGCACCAAGAACACACATTGGGGAAAGGACAGCCACTTTGGTAAATGGTGCTGGGAAAACTTGATATCCATGTGTAAGAGAATGAAACTAGACCCATACATCTCACCATATCCCCAAGTCAACACAAAATGGATTAAAGACTTAAGTATAAGACCTGAAACTATAAAACTCCTAGAAGAAAACATAGGGGAAACACTTCAGCATGTAGGACTGGGCAAAGACTTTATGAATAAGATCCTAAAAACAAAAGCAACAAAAGAAAAAAATAAACAAATGGGATTACATGAAACTAAAAACCTTCTTCAAAACAAAGGAAACAATCAACAGAGTAAAAAGGCAACCTACAGAATGGGGGAAAATATTTGCAAACTATATATCTGACAAGGAATTAATGTCCAGAATGGACCAGTAACTCAAACAACTTAACAGTAAAAAAATATATACAATTCAAAAATGGACAAAGGAGCTGAGTAGACATTTCTCAAAGGAAGACATACAAACAGTTCTTTATGAGTTTACAGGAAACAACAAATTGCACCACATAAACACGTACAATGAAAAAATAAAAATAAAGTTAAAAAAAAAGAAGAGTCTACAAATAAATTTTACCATGTCAGTGCTAATTTTCTAAAAATATGAGAATTATCAAAATTCACTCAAACACAAAAAACCTAAAGAACATTATAACCATGTCAAGCATTAAGAAAAAAAGAAAAAAACTGACAAACTCCCTCCCAAGCGATACATTGAACCAAGATTTCATTGGTGAGTTCTGTTGAAACTGGAAAAAATAAACTATAAAATTATAAACCAATCTCATTTATGAATACAGTTGCAAAAATGGAAATAAAAATCAGACAAACATGACCTATCCCTGTGCTATAATAATATTATGCCCAAATAGGGTTTATTTAAGGAATGAGGGTATAAAGCAATAGGAAGTATGATTGTCTTGATAGATGCCCCTAAAAGGGCATTGATTTTTTTTTTTTTTTTAATTTACTCCTGGTTTAAAAAAAAAGTGTTTAGTAAACTAGACCTGAAGGACTCTTTTTTTTTTTTTTCCTTTTTGTCTTNCTCCCAAGCGGTGCACTGTAGCAGTGCGCCACCGGGCCAGCCCCTGAAGGACTCTTTTTAAAACATAGATTATATATCTCAAAAGAACTGTTGGCATCATATTTTAAAAACATAAAATGCTTTAGGATATTCCTGATTAATGTGAGAAATATGATAGATGCTTGTATTCATTGTAGTTAGTCAACTTTGTTCCCAAAGTGCTAGCTAATGCAAATAGCTTTTCTCAATTGGCTCCCAACTCGGGCTTCTAGACCAATTCTTTATCTGGCAAAATCAACTGAATATATAATTCTACTCACAATGCTCTGTGATACTACACAAATAGCATTCATGCTGATAATTGAATCTTAGTTCTGTTGCCTGGTATTTTGTCTTTATTTGAAGACCCAGGTGAAATTTTAAACTCCAGTAAAATACATAAATAAATAAATAAATAAATAAGAAAAAAAGAAAGAAAAGGAAAGGAAAGGAAAAGAAAAAGATTTCTGTCCTTATTACTGGGTCAATCCCTCCATCCTTTCAAGACAGGACTTTACCATTGTTCCAACTGGACCTTCTACCTGCTATGCCAGAGATGGTATGTGGGCTCCCGAACCCAGCCAAGTGGCAGCACCCCAGTTTCATGCTATTTACTTAACTGATGCCAATTACCTGCTTACCAGTTTGGATTTCTGAATATCCAATGTTCGAGTAATTTTTTTCCTGGTGCCCTACATGCCTGGTAGGTTTGCCCTCTTTATATTAGAGCCCTGGTTGCTACCAATTTGCCTATAATTTTACCTGTTTTCTCTTTTCTAAAGTTACTTTCTTTCTGTAACTGTTAAGCTCTAAAGATATTTGACCCATCTCTTGGGAAGATATTTGTTCAGGTGACAGGAGCTGCCAAGTGGCAGGAGCTACTTTATTTAGCCTGGTCATACATAGTACCATTGGATAGTTGAAAATAAAATCAACTAAAAGGTTTATCCTGAGAGAGACTTATCTGGCTTGTTCACTGCCATATTCCCAGTGTATAATAAAGTAAAAAACCAGGAGATCCCTCATAAATATTTTTTAATATTTGGAACAAGGCAAGGATTCTCATTCTTACCACTTTTATTAAACATGGTACTGGGGCCGGCCCTGGTGGCGCACTCGGTAGAGTGCGGCATTTGGGAGCGCGGCGGCACTCCCACTGAGGGTTCGGATCCCATATAGAGACTGGTCCGCTCACTGGTTGAGCNGCCACCGGGCCAGCCCCTGAAGGACTCTTTTTAAAACATAGATTATATATCTCAAAAGAACTGTTGGCATCATATTTTAAAAACATAAAATGCTTTAGGATATTCCTGATTAATGTGAGAAATATGATAGATGCTTGTATTCATTGTAGTTAGTCAACTTTGTTCCCAAAGTGCTAGCTAATGCAAATAGCTTTTCTCAATTGGCTCCCAACTCGGGCTTCTAGACCAATTCTTTATCTGGCAAAATCAACTGAATATATAATTCTACTCACAATGCTCTGTGATACTACACAAATAGCATTCATGCTGATAATTGAATCTTAGTTCTGTTGCCTGGTATTTTGTCTTTATTTGAAGACCCAGATGAAATTTTAAACTCCAGTAAAATAAATAAATAAATAAATAAATAAATAAATAAATAAATAAATAAGAAAAAAGAAAGAAAAGGAAAGGAAAGGAAAAGAAAAAGATTTCTGGCGTTATTACTGGGTCAATCCCTCCATCCTTTCAAGACAGGACTTTACCATTGTTCCAACTCGACCTTCTACCTGCTATGCCAGAGATAGTATGTGGGCTCCCGAACCCAGCCAAGTGGCAGCACCCCAGTTTCATGCTGTTTACTTAACTGATGCCAATTACCTGCTTACCAGTTTGGATTTCAGAATATCCAACGTTCGAGTATTTTTTTTTCCTGGTGCCCTACATGCCTGCTAGGTTTGCCCTCTTTATATTAGAGCCCCGGTTGCTACCAATTTGCCTATAACTTTACCTGTTTTCTCTTTTCTAAAGTTACTTTCTTTCTGTAACTGTTAAGCTCTAAAGATATTTGACCCATCTCTTGGGAAGATATTTGTTCAGGTGACAGGAGCTGCCAAGTGGCAGGAGCTACTTTATTTAGCCTGGTCATACATAGTACCATTAGATAGTTGAAAATAAAATCAACTAAAAGGTTCATCCTGAGAGAGACTTATCCGGCTTGTTCTATTCCCAGTGTATAATAGAGTAAAAAACCAGGAGATCCCTCATAAATATTTGTTGAACGTATAGCAGCCAAACGTCAATTTAAAATCAGTATGTGGCTATATTTAAGATAGTACTAATATGAGCACTGTCTAGAAATTCCAGGTAAAGTTATAAGGACAGGGGCAAACAAGAAGGATTGATGCTGGCAGGTACAGTCAGAGACAGCTCCATGAACTCACATGGGTTCTGATATAATTAGGCTTTGGGTAAGTATGAAGGTATCTCAAGGACATGTGTGGAATAAAAGACAGGGCCCATAAAACAAAGGAAATTGCTATAGGAGTAATGAAAGTTTGTTAGTATTTAGAATTAAAGAAAAATCCCTCTTTCTCCACTGATAATTCCACAAAGCTTTTGAAAAGCTCTTGTTTCTTAAGAGTCTTGAATTTAGGTCTGAGCACATCATTAAAAATCTAATGTGTGAAATTATTCAAGTTAGTATGCCCTCTTTCTGCTGCAGATGTTTCTCATTTGTAAAAATAAGGGAACTATCCTCAATGTGACTAGGATATCTGTATGCTCTGAGCTTTATTCTATAATCCTGTGAGTAGTTGAGACTCCATTTCCAGTTAAAAGGACAATGTTCACCATGCACAAGCAATTCCCTGGAATGTCTATCCTGGTTAATGGAACATCGAGATATATGGGGTGATTCTGGCCACCATTGACGAGACATATACTGGCTCAGTCTGGCCCATGGCATCATCTTCCAGACAGAGAAGTTATCAAAAGCCTTTGCTGGGTAAATAATCCTTAAATACAGCTGAACTTGACCCAAAAGTGCCTCAGATATGTCAAGAATGTAGAGTCAGGTGACATCCTAATTGCCTAAATATTCATTTTTATTAACAAGATTAAACAGAAACCAGGGGTCTCTTGGAGACAAAGACACAAATCCTTTCCATTATTGGAAGTTCAGGTCTAATGGATGGGGGCAAGAGGGTGTGATGGAGACCAGAATGCAATAAGGAAAAATAGAGCCCTTGAGAGAATATGCAATAAAGGTGGAAGGAATCTAGAATAAAAAACCAGACTTAGAGAGCAAGATCAAGGATTGCCAGGGGCATGGCACTTCTCAATAAGGTGTTTGTTATGATCTTGGGAACACATCCCAACCCAGTCCCACAGATGGCATATTTGTCTACAGGGAGGAAAAAAACCCAAAAACAAACAAACAAAAAACCTCTTTTTGTGAAAGAACTCTAAATTCTGAAAGTATTAGAGTCTAAGTTACCTTGTCCTGGGGCCTCTCCCATGTTCCCTATTTAGTAAAGACATAAAGAAGAAGAATTTTCTAGTTTAGTAAGTAACTGCTTAGGTGTTAAAGCCATGGTGTCTGTATACTGGGCTGTTAGTTACACTGGAATCACCTGAATAAGCTTGTTAAAAATACAGATTTCTGGGTTTTTAGCCCCAGAAATACTGGTTCAATAGAAACAGAGACACAAGAGTCCGCAGTAAAATATAAAGAACAGCAGTGATTAAACATCAACTGGTACAGACAACATTTTGAGAAACTCGCTCTGAGACCTGGTCATTCATAGTGTGATCCAGAGACAAACAGCATCAGTAACACCTAGAAGCTTATTAGAAAGGCAAACTCTCAAGCTCCACCCCAGACCACCTGAATCAGAATCTGCATTTAACAGGATCCCTAGATGACACATATGCAAATTAAAGCTTGAGAGTCACTCTAAAACTTCAGTGGTTGTTGTTAATTTCCAGAAACACTAACTACAGTGACCAATGGAGCTACAGTGTGTCTCCTGAAGACTAGTACCAAGCATCTGGTAAGAGTAGCAAATGTCTTTAACTAACAACTAGCATGGAGAGGCTGCTACACAGGTGGCCAGTGGTCAGGACCTGCCTGCACATTTTATACAGAGAGGGATAGAATTGATTGGTGCACATACTTAAGATGACTTTGGAGATTATAAAAAAATAATTTGGGGATAGGGAACTCTTCCAGGAACAAGACTCCACAAAAAGAGAGAATAGAATGATTAAGATGCAGATGTAAATAGTAATGCAATCATATTCATATTCATAGGCTGTTGAATACTAGGACATTTAAATTATGGTACAGAAGGTTAAAGCTGACATTAGAAGTTCAGGGGTTCCTATATGAGATGTAATTTTTTTCTCTGTTCTTTAAATTTGAAAATAAATAGATGATCTAAAAGGTTTCTTTAAATTCAAAAACAAAACAAAACAAAAAAATCAATATGTTTTCCTAATATTAAGGGTAATCATCCTCTGTGCATGACTTCTGCTGAAAAGATCTGGCATGGTCACTGATGGGCCCTTATTGCCACCAAATCATGACCAGCTGTCCTCCGTTTACTCATTTAAACACTGTCTCTTATTTGTAACTGCTGAGGTTATTTACAGAGTCTGTCACTCCCTATGACTTTTCATTATCTGCCTAATTCCTTTTTACAAAAAAGAAAAAAAAAAAGTGCTGCCAGGAATCGGGGCATGCCAGATGCAGATATCTGCCTGTCATGTTTCAGAGTAGCCAAGATGCTGGGATGCATCTCACCCAACTATCCATCCATTTATCCATCAAGCTTCCTCTTTCCTCCCTTAGTTATTTTGCTTTCTCTATTTCCCCTCTCTGTTCTATTTCACTGCATTCGTATTACTCTTCTTCTTCCTCTATTATTTATTTATTTATGCATCATTTATGTATTAAAGCAGGACATTGAAATCATTCCAATTAAAACCAATTAAATATTATCATCTTCTATGCAAAGTGACAAGAATAGCACCTGGAAAATATAGGTATTTCATTAATCTTGGGCATTCACCACACATGTTTAATAGAAGGCTATGTGGATGGCATGTTGCTATGGAAAGTGTAGGATATAAAACATAATGCAGAATTCTTGTTCATAATTGAGTTGGAAAGAATTAAAAAGAAGTTGCCTAAGCTGATAAAGTGGTTGGAGACATGCCAAGGTGAACCTGTTGGGATGGGTTAAATCTGCTCAGAATCCTGCCAACGATGCCAATTGTTAGGCTAGGTCACAGGCCCTTTAAACACTTCCTGTGCAGACTGGGTCACAGACCCCTCATATGCGGGTCCCAATTGTTGGGCTAAGTAATTGGAGAAAGATCCTTGGAGCTGTTGGCAAGGTTGACATACTTTGTTCAAACACGATCTCAGTCCCCCAGTGGATCAGAGCCGTTATCTTTTACACTAGAGTCAGATAACCAAGTCAACAGTGAGCAATTAATATTGATTGAAATTTGCCATAACTTTTTGGCAGGTTAAGGTGGGTAAATTAGTTGAAAGCCATTCCTTTAACTTGTGCTCCATGACTATGAAGAATCCTCTTGATGATTCTTGTTCCTATGTACTTTCATAGCACCTGGCACTCTGACTCTATTCCCACAGAATCACAGTTGTTTATGTATCTGCCTCAATCACCAGACTAAGATCCTTCAGAGCAGGCCTGCTTTCTGTTTTTTATATGGCCTAGAAATTTAAAATGATTTTTTACTTTGCATAAAAGGAAAAGAAGAATAATTTCATGACACATGAAAATTACATAAAATTCAAATTTCAGAGTTGGCACACAGCCACTGCCATGTCTTTACATATTGTCTGTGACTGCTTTGGCACAGCAGTCAAGTAGTTGGGACAAAGACCATATGGCCCAGGAAGCCTAAAATATTTGCTATATGGCCCTTTACAGAAAGTTTCCTGATCGCTGCTGTAGTTTGAGGGCTGTATATTTTTCATCAATGAATTACCTGAGTCTGTCATAATACCAGCCTTGCATTATATGTTTCACATGTTGAAAAAAGTTAAAATAATGAGAAAAAGAAGAGAAGAGAGGGGTTTCCTTTTTTATGTGACATTGTTCTGGAGGCCTCTCCATCTTCCTGGACTCTCTCATGAACTGGCTCTTTTCCAGTTCATGTACATTGCTCTGAAATTATAACTCCTCTGTCTGGGTAACACAGAAAAACACATCCCTTGTTCTACGTTGTGCTATATATTCCTATTAATCAAGGAAGTCTTAGAGAGTTCTGTGATGTTGATGCCCATATCACACTTATTATTAATTAAAATCCCTAAGGAAGTTTAATATCAGCTTCTGACACACAATTCCTCCCATCAGTAAATGTACAGAAAAACAATAATTACAGCAATTTGTTCCTCATTCACTTCTGTGGGGAATTACTGAGACTCTGTGTGTAGGGTAAATGCTGGAGATAGCCATATTTCCCCCTTCCCATGCCTACTACAGTTCCTCTTCCCCTGGGAGACTATCCTTGGCCAAGGTAGTTACCCAAGGAAAACCGCAACACCTTTAAGACAAACAGAATGCTGGAGGAAGTGGGAAGCCTGAATAAATACTCTGCACTAGGAGAGTAGCTGGTAGATTAACTTGTCTACCCAGCCAGATCTTGGGTGCACTCTTAGTTATGTGAGCTGGGTGAGGGTCTGCACTTATGCCTGAAAATGATATACACCCCTTCTTTGATCTGTTAGCTATGTAACTATGTACTCTGTGGTGGCAAAGATATCTGGTCTACCAGCCACCATTGGTGTTTCTCCTAAGTCTAGTAAATCCATCTCTCTACCTGCTGGACCTCTGGGTGATTTCTTTGGAACAGGTAAACACTATAAGAGCTCCCTCTCAGATAAGGGGCTCCCACATTACATTGTGACATTTTTATTTTTACGGAAAATAAGTTAAATGGCCTTAACCTGTTTTTTATTTTTATTTTTATTCCCATCTTCAGGGTCCTGCAGGAAAGAAAAAAAAATTATTCAGTGGTTTCCTTTGCAACTGCAAACATTACCAAATTGGCTATAAGAAAAACATTGACTTTTGAAAAGATCCATTTTTAATCATTTTATATAATGGTCACTATCTCTCCAAGACATACCATACATACAAAAGTAAATTTTTTGTTTTCTAAACTAAGTGGTTTTATTATGTTCCTTTAATCAGGTCTGCTGACCTACATGATATTGTGTCATTTTATTGCTTACAGAGAAATTATTATTAAATTTCCCCTCACTCTTAGTTGAAAACAGGCAGTGTCATATAATAATATAATATGTTTGAAGGCTTAGAGAAATATTGTGCCTTTTATAAATGTGATTTTATTTAATGTGGAAGCTGCTTTGGCTGATACAGTATCTCAATTAAACTTCTTGATGGCAAACAGGAAAAATGAAACACTTCTATTGACATTAACCAGAAATGGAAATCAGTACAAAGACTGGAAAAAATAGCATAGAAAATAAGCAGAAACCAAGGGAGGCTGAGCAGCACAAGAGCAGATATGAGCATGCCATCAAATTCTGATGAGGACACCCCTTCTGCACAGTCTTCTCTAAACATTTCCTCTGTGATGCATTCAATTGTGTCCCCTCCAAATTTGTATGTTGAAGCCCTAACCCTTAGTAGCTCAGAATTTGACCTTATTTGGAAATACGGCTGCTGCAGATGTTATAAGTCAAGGTGACATCATAATGGAGTAGGGTAGGCGCCTCATCCAGTATGACTGGTGTCCTTCTAAAAAGGGAAATTTGGACTCAGAGACAGGCATACAGGAAGAACACCATGTGAAGATGAAGGTGGAAATTGGGATGATCTTTTAACAAGCCAAGGGCTGCCGAAGACTGCCAGCAAACACCAGAAGCTCAGGGAGAGGCATGGAACAGATTCTCAGAAGGAACAAATCCTAGCTGATCCCATACTTCTAGTGTCCAAGACAATAAATTTCTGTTGCTTAAGCTACCCAGTTTGTGGTACTTCACTACAGCAGCCCCAGGAAGCTAGTACTGTTGCTGACTCTCTCCCTGCCCCAGCACCACTAACAGCCTCTAACAGTCCCAGTATCTGCTGAGGTCCTGAAATGAAAAGCCCCAGGAAGAAGCATCTGATTTAACAAGCCTAGGTCACGTGAGCAAGCCCTGCTTTCAAGGAGTTAGAGAAGGAATATCTAACCCCTTTCAGCTCCTAGAAATGGAAGCAAGGCCCTATCTCCTCCCAAGATGGCTCACCGGTGACTCCACAAGTAGGAGAGTGCTGAGGTGCTATACCGCCAAAGCACCTAACAGCTCACCCCCGTGCTAGGTTAATAGCACAGAATCTCCAAGTTGGCTGCGAGAAGGAATATCTAACCCCTTTCAGCTCCTAGAAATGGAAGCAAGGCCCTATCTCCTCCCAAGATGGCTCACCGGTGACTCCACAGTAGGAGAGTGCTGAGGTGCTATACCACCAAAGCACCTAACAGCTCACCCCCGTGCTAGGTTAATAGCACAGAATCTCCAAGTTGGCTGAGGTAGTGGAGACCACTTAAGTCTACCACATTCTCCAGTGGTTTGTAATCATTTTTGCTAACAATGATTCCTTTCTCATGTTAAAAATGATTGTAAGAACTACCAGACATGAGTTTCCTGTGATTTAGAGTATACATAATACAAATGTGCTAAGAACTCAGTAACATTTTATAAATAAATTTGTACTTATTAACCAAAACTGAATAAATATACATTGAGATAGGAGTTTACCTATCTGGGTGAGACATTATTTATCACATCAAGAGATTACGTTTATTTGATGAATTGCCTAGAAAATCCCTTGCAATAACTTGCTATAATCTGGATTCTCACTTGCTATAATCTGGAGTCTCCCTTGCTTAACCCCAGAGGTCTATAATCCACAGGACTGGAACTATTGTTTTCTCATGTAACTGATGTACTGGAAAGGCTCAATTCTATGAGAGTATAAACATGAAATGGTTTTCATTTTCTCCAGTTCTTTCTTTCAACCATGTTTTGTTGAGTCTTTTTTTTTTTTCTTTTTTTCTATATTTAACAACCTGGGAAACTTCTGTAATTTATAGTCTCTTTTAGTTATGACAAGCTCAGTTTAATTTTAGACTTCAATCACAAATTAAAGTCTTATCTTTTTCCCCTCCCCCAGCAGAGTTGATAGAATCCAGCTCTGAGAAGCCTCCTCTCACTCCTCTGCAATGGCTTGCTGCTTTGGTGCTTTGAAACAGGCAAGCAGAAAAGTAAATGGGATGAATGTCTCAATTCCTAGCTGGCCTCTCTGTACCAGCTGTCCCTGTTTCTGGGTAACACTGACTATACATCAATGCTGGCTGTATGCAGCCATTCAAATACTGTCTTGGTCTGAGGGGATGTGGGTGAGTCATTCAGAGGCCCTGTAGCAACTTCCTGCTGCACAGTTCCATGCCTGGGACACACAACTGCAGCCTGACCTCTTCATTTCCTCCTCTCAGTTTCCACCATTAGTGATCTCCCCACTGCCCCCTTGACCAGAGGACAGCCCCTTGAATGGAGCTCAGCAGGATCACTCAATTGTAGCTACCAGGTGTTACCTAGCATCAGCATCCTTGCAATATCATATCATGTAGGGCATATCTCCATTCAGGCATCTCTTGCCAATTGTCTCCTGCTTAGGCCAAGTCAGGAAGCTTGCTGTTTAAGAACACCTAGGAATCTTGATAGAGGTTTGTGTCACACAGGGATATACATTGATCAAATCACATTGAACTGTACACTTAAGATCTGTGTATTTTTCCATGTATAGATTACACCTCAATTTAAAAGGAAAAATGGAAAATGAATGATTAAGAATGCTTAATGCCTGTTTTTCCTTCTTGAAAGCAACCTCAGTTTCTTTGACTAAAGTCCTTAAACCTTTTTCTCTTTTGGCTTGGTTTTGGATGGAAGTATTCTCTACCTCTTGGAGATGGGAAAAAAGTCTCACTTTACCATGAATACTGTATTCCCCATAAATCCAAGAATCCTATTACTCTGACTTTTTCTTTCTTCTCTTGACTTACTTCTTCTGAATATTGACCAGAAAAAGTTGAGAAGGTTTGGCACGGTGACTGATGTTATAAAGGCCAGATCTTGTGCTTCTTGGTAAGTTCTAAGGGAACTATCTGGCCCAGATACTGTCTAAGGTGGCTTGCTTGAAGTCCCTTGATTTTAGATGGGTCCTAGTAACGAATTTCCAGGCAACTAGTAAGCACCATCAGTAACCTCTTACCAAAAACAAAAAAAGGTAGAAAATCTATTAAGAGGAGACTTTTGGGGGAAACAATGCCATGGGAATCAGAAAACTTATAGCCCAGATCTAACTCTTCCACTCACATATTTTAAAAATAATTGATGAATGTCTACCACGTGCCAGGATTTCATCAGGCACCAAGGATTTGATCAAGAACAATCAGGACCAATACATGAATTTTTACAGAATATAAAGCCATAGATGCATACAAGGCATTTTGCTATTCTCAGTACCAGGTAGAAATAAAGGGTTTGTCTTTCTCCCGCTGGGAAGGGAGGGCAAGCAACTGGGGAATTACAACAGAGTCTGACCAAACCTAAGATGCAGGAAGCACAAGGTTCTATACAACACAGAGGAGAGATGCTGAGCCAAAATTTGGGATGATCAAAGACTTCCTGGAGGGTGTACATGTTAGCAAAGACCCAAAGTTTGAGTAGGGTTAGCAAGAACAACAGGAAGGAATAATATTCTAGGAGGGAGAACATACAGTAACTGTATTTGTTTCCTAGGGCAGCCATAACAAATTACTACAAACTGAGTAGTTCAAAATAAGAATATTCTTATTTACTCTCTCACAGTAAAGAAAGCCAAAAGTCTGAAATCAAGGTGTGAGCAAGTTGGTTCTTTCTAGAGGCTCCAAGGAGAATCTGTTCCATGCCCTTCTCCTAGCTCCTAGTGGTTGCCAGCAATCCTTGACATTCCCTGTCCTGTAACTGCGTCATGCCAGTCTCTGTTTGGGCCATCACATGGCCTTCCTCTCTGTGTGTCTCCGTTTGTCTCCATCTGTATGTCCTGTCTGCTCCTTGTAAGGGAACAAGTCATTGGACTCAGGGCCCAATCTAATCCAGGATAACCTTATTGTAACGTAACTAATCACATCTACAAAGACCTTATTTCTACATAAGGTCACATGTTCTGAAGTTCCAGGTGGACATAAGTTTTTGAAGGACACTATTCAACCTACTGTAGTCACTAAGAATCTGTATATTTAGCAACGTATTGCCACTTTGCTCTCATAGTA
>NW_007727600.1:213378-217199 GCF_000696425.1 Galeopterus variegatus | reverse complement strand
AAGATTTAACCTTCCTGGCATTCTAGATGAGCTGGCTCCAATGTGCCAAGGCCATTATCTGGAGAAAGGACAGCTGTGGACTATGAGCACCAACCCTCACAGCAGCTGGTGGGCGGTACAGAGCCAGGTAAAAGGTATCTGGGCATGGCACCAACAGCATCTACTCCAGCAAGTGTTATAAATGACCCCAGTTTACAAAAATATCAACCAAGGCTTAGAGAGGTTAAGTCATTTTCCAAGGCTTCTCAGCTAGTAAATGGCAGAATTGGAGCACAAATTCGGGTCTTGCTTTGTAGAATATGTTCTTCCAGCAGCCTATGGAAGCCTCATGAATGCTTCACAGCAACATCTTTGATAAATGCTCTCTGCTGCTGTGAATGACCCCACTGGGAAAGAATGGGAGGACTCATTTTCAACATTACTAAACAGGATCTTCTTCTCAAGCGCAAACTATGATAGTAATGATTGCAGATCCCACTTGTGTAGATGGACCAAATTATGCATTTATCAGTATTGCTTTAAGGTGGTCCCCTTAAGTTTTCTTATACACAAATCTTTCTTTTCTCGTTCTTTTTTTTCATGAAAGATCTTGCTCACTCTCTGACACCCAGAGACTGTGTTAAAAGTTAAAAAGTTGATCCCAAATAAGCACAAGGGCAAACAATGAATATTTTGCAAAATACTACTAGAAATAATCAGATTATCATTTGACCAAATCACCTCAGGCCCAGTGATTTCTACCCTCATGTTCCTTATCTCAGGAAAGGAAAAACATACAGATTGACGTACAATGAGATTACATCTTGATAAACCCATCTTAAGTTAAAAATATTGTTAAGTCAAAAATGCATTTAATGCACCAAACCTACTGAATATCACAGCTTAACCTGGCCTACCTTAAACATGCTCAGAACACTTAACATTAGCCTAAAGTTGGGCAAAATCATGTAACACAAAGCCCATTTTATAATAAAGTATTTAGTACCTCATGTAATTTATTGAATACTGTACTGAAAGTGAAAAACAGGATGGTTGTATGAGTACTTGAAGCACAGTTTCTACTGAATGCATATCACCTTCACACTGTTGTACAGTTGAAAAATCATGTGAGCTGACCCATCATAAGTCAGGGACCATCTATACTTGAATATCTGGCACTTTTATTAGAGCACCCAGCAATAATCTTGAGCTGAGAGACATTATTAGACCAAATATGAATAGAGCAAATCTTAGACGAAGCATTATTTCTTAGAAATAGCATTAAAAAAAACATTTTATGCAATATTCTCTTCCAAAGTAGCATGCAAGCTCATTCCGACACTTTGGAAATGAATCACTTGCTTTGATTGTCTCATCCAGGAACTTGAGTAAATCATCCTGCCTCAGAGAGGTTGCTAAAAACAGGGAAGAAAATTATCTTTCCAGCATCCTTATTCAAATGCTTATACCTGCTTTAGATTAGATTAGAAACTTCATTTCCTTAGTCAAACATGGGAATTTTATTCCATTCTTGAAAATTACTAAGCACAAATGTGTTACAAAACGATCTCCAATCTTGCATAGCATGTTTTATTTTAGCTGTGAGTCATACTCATTTCTTCATCAGGTTATGACTTTTGAAAATACGACAGTTCTTTAAGTTTTCCATCACATGATACAAAAATGCATGCTTGAAGATGATTTATCACATTGTTGATTTGTACACAGTCTTTCTCTCACCCCCAAATCACAAAAGTGATAGAACATTTCTGGCATATCTGACCAGGCTAAGGGAAAAGTCTTATACAGGGATATAAATGCCCTGTATATTCTACCAAGACATTGGATAGAATGCCAAGAAGTTGCTATCTTGAAGTAATGTAAAAGTAATCTAATTAAAACAACACACAAACTGTGTCTAACTAAATAAATTTAGGCAGAAAAGTTACACTTAAAACTCTACTAGAGATACGAGCAATTTTACATTAATTTGCACCTTAAAAGTAAACTGCTTGAAAAGAACAATTTAGTTTTATGTTAAAAAGATAATATTCCAATAAAGTAAGAAATTATATATATATGTATTTTTTAAATGAATATCAATGTCAATAGTTAAAAGGAAAGTTCCAATAAAATCTGGGGACAGATACTTTTTCCCTGCAAGAAAGTGGAATGTAGTAATCCTTACCTATACAAGCTTGGTTAATTAATGTTTGCAGAGTGCTTTGAGTTCTTGCAATGTTAATCTCCATAGTAAGATGAAATAGACTATTATGAACACTGGAGTGAGCCACTTGAAAAGGCTGTCATAAAAACCACTGTTTCAACCATGACAAAGAAAATGATACATTAATGTGAGTTTCCACCAAAGGAAACTTTCAACTCATCATAACCAAAGAAAAAAAAATGCTCCAAAAAAAAATTAACTGAAATATTCACTTCATGAGCTGGCCAATTAGCTCAGTTGGGTAGAGAGTATGGTGTTATAACACAAAAGTCAAGTGTTCAGATCCCAATACCAGCCGGTCACCAAAATAAAATTTTAAAAAAGAAAGAAATCACTTCAGCAGCACTTCATGTCTTCCATAGCAACAAGTCCCTACCCCATCCATTTATTTTGTGATACATTTCAGTGAGATCTTGAATTCAGAGAGGTGCTGTATGATTAACATTATCTGTTACTGTTAGCTGGCTAAAATCCACAGGTGATCTTTTTCCCAAATGTGTTCGAGTTTAATAAGAAGGCTAGCTGAGATGCATATAGAATATTCTTCAATATTCCTTTATTGGAAAAAAGGTACTGTTTTCTAATGTTATAATTCTAGTCAAACAGACAGTCTTGCCTTATAATTATTATTGCACGATTATAATGTGTGTTGGATAAAACAGTTACTGATATAAATGACAGACAGGAGGATTTGCTGATCTTTGACTATGATCTAAACAATAGGAAGACTTTTTTCAAGCCAAGGTCTCCTACCTCATGTCATTGTATTAATTCTAGCTTCTTTCCTAAGCCAAATTACTAGCCAAATTCATTTTACATGGAGAGAATATTGTGCTAGAGAAAGCCTGTAGCGTGTGGGATTTAATAACAGGTGACTGACTGCCTTAAGGAGCAGAGCCCTCTCTGACTGTGTCTCAGATCTGGCCAAAGTCACCAATTACTGGACTCTCCAGAGACCAGACCTTACAATGAGTTTTTTGACCCCTTGAGGATTTAGATGAACTCCAGATAAATTCTATTCCATGGCATAAGCACTGAGTTGCTTAGCAGTAAAAATCTTTCTCCTCTTGAGCACCTCAGCCAACAATATTTCCAGGATTTATGAAGATGCAACAGGAGAGGGGTGCTGAGAAGCCCAGTGTGAGAGAAGATTTTGCCAATTTTACATTAAGTTTAATATTCTAAGGCCATTTTCAACCCCTTCTGAGTCTTTTCTGAGGTTAAAGGGTAAAAGGGGCCCTGCCAGTGGTTCTGCTCTTCCCTTTCCCAGTTAATGTAGGCAGCTCCAGCCAGGTAAGGCTCAGGAGAGACAAGAGTTCTCAGTGCCCAGCTACATCTCCAGGGTGGGGTGTAACATCTACATGAAGTAAACAACATAACATCTTTGGGGGCCAGTTATGCACTCAGTGTTTGAGAAGAGCCAGCGCAGTTGTCAAAACCAAGGTCCCTACAATGGGGGGGGAGGGGCTTCCTGGGTTTAGGTCCCAGCTCTGCCCTCCTGGAAGCCCCTCTTCATCTCTATTTTCCATTTATGATAAGGGATGACTTTAAAGAAGCATTTAAAGGGCCAGCCCGGTGGCGCACTGCTACAGTGCGCCGCTTGGGAGAGCGGCGG
>NW_007727600.1:206425-212793 GCF_000696425.1 Galeopterus variegatus | reverse complement strand
AAAAAAAAAGAAGCATTTAATAGGATATTGTGATGAGTAAATAGGAGAAAAGTTAAGGAGTTTTGAAGAGGGCCTGACACATTGTAAACCCTCAATAAATATTAGCAAGTATAGGGGGAAAAAAAGATACTGTTATTCCCATTTTACAGTTGAAGAAATGAGGGCTCAGAAAGGTTACAAATTCTGCTATCCGGGATCATATAAGAAATTAAATGGAAAAGTTGAGATACCAGTCCAGGACTGGCCTCTTGCAGAGTCCTGTGCCCCAGGCCCTGAGCACCAGGCCATGCTAGTATTGTCAGTAGACTTGGTTACCCACCACAGAGTGGAATCCAAGGTGCTCCAATAAGGTCATTGTGTCCAGAAAGCCACGATTAGAGGTTAATGCTCTCGAGAAAAAGATTGTATTTCCCTTCAGTCCTTTTTAACAAAGCAATTTCTCCTAGAGAAAGCACCACAATTAAGGGAAAAAGGTGAGAACTGGCACCAGGCTGAGCACATGCCACTTGCTGGGTGTTGGGATGGGAATCTGTATGCGTCCCTCGTCCACCTCACACAGTGACATTCAGTGTTGGTGCTATTATCCTCATTTCACAGATGAGCAAATGGAAGCTCAGAAAGATAAAGCATCTGTCCCAAGGTTAAGAGCTATTAATTGATGAAGCTGAGGCTCTCCCACAGCCAGTCCTGTCTGCTTTTCACTCCAAGCCTGCTTTCTGGGCAGTATATGACCTAAGTGCACTAATTTCTTAATGGACCTTAGATCAAATTGCTTTACCAAAAATTTGGCAGTTACAATTCTAGACAGAACTTGGACTATGAGCACCTGCAAAGGGGACAGTCACCATAGGGTTATGGAAATGTGAAGAAGAGGTGGAGATGTCTTCAGCACAGGGGGCCACCAGCCCTCATCACTAGTCAGCAGGCAATCACAATACTACAGACCACTAGTCATGCTGAATGCCAAAGAGGATTTAAAGTAATAAGCATCTAAAAATGGATTTTGCCAGTAATGCATTTCTGATTAATGCCTTCCACTCTGTTCAGAAGTAGAGTAAGTTCATTTTCTTTTCAGAAGATCCATACCTTGGAGATTCTATAAATATAGCTCTTAATTTAATACCTGTAAAGGAATGGCGACATATCTTTAAATGAAATTACTACATTTTAGAGGTACTATCTCTCCCTGGTTTCTGCTGCTTCCCTGAGCACTCATTAGCCATCCCCTGGATGGGAAATAGTTTTGTACAAGGCCCCCAAATGCAAAACATCCTCAGGTTGAAGGGCATTTGTTCACAAAGCCCATCTGACTCAGCAGTGATATATGTGTGGAGGAAATCTTTCTTTGCCTGTCTTAGCTTTTCTCTCATTCCTCTTTCAATTGAAGGAGTGTAATTTTTCCTTTCTACTCAAGTTCTATTCAGAAAGCAAAGGAAACATGTAATTGTTTGGTTGTCTCTTGCATCCCTCTGCTGCACATTTCACAGGAAATCTCATTACTAAAATAAGAATATTCTTCATAATCTATTAAAACAGATTTCAGTTAGCCAAAAGCCATGATGAGAGAGGGTGGAATAAAACTGCATCATGCAGCAAAGAGGTCCATTTATTGAGTTACAGCATGTGACGTTGTCAATTGGGTGATGACCAGAGCAATAAATTCTAGGGTTTCTAGGGACAAAGTGTTTCTTATCGCTCTTGGTTTGAAAAGCTTTCACGGTTGTTTCAGGGGTTTTTCTGGTTGCCTTGACCTATTTATTAAAGAAAATGTCAAAGAACGTTGAGTAGCAGATGCCAGATGCTTCCCCGTGGAGACCTGATGGGCCCTGTCATGGGGGCGGTCAGGCTGTGAGATGCAAGCTCCCACACAGAGAGGGTGCCTGGCACTGTGCAACTCCACGCCTTGCATAAGGGGGAGAAATATTGAGTAGCAGATGCCAGATGCTTCCCCGTGGAGACCTGATGGGCCCTGTCATGGGGGCGGTCAGGCTGTGAGATGCAAACTCCCACACAGAGAGGGTGCCTGGCACTGTGCAACTCCACGCCTTGCATAAGGGGGAGAAATAGAGGACTCCAGCAGCATCACACCACACACACAGTATGACCAGAAAGATTGAACTGAATGTGGGCTTAGAAAGCTTCTGGCCTTCTTTTCAGATCTTGCATCAAAATAATTAATTCCATCCTCAATCTCCATCTGCTTGGACTCTGACATAAAAGCGAGGGTTGAATAACAATCAATGCCAGTCCCTCAATTACCCAGTGTCACAGCATCACAAAATAACGGTGATTATAAAAATTTTGATTTTCCTCCATGAAAATAAAAACAATCCAGGAACCCTAACAGCTGCCAATGTGGAAGCAAGACACAATCACTCACAAATAAGACACAGTTCTGTCTCCATATCTCACTGGAAGAGATTTACCTGATTTAAAAGCAAATAGAATTGAACAAACAAATTACCGTCCCAATGTAAGAGAAAGCTCACTGCTAACTAGCTGTGTGGCTGTGGGCAAATTGTCCAGCTTTGTGGTGTCTCGGTTTTCTTATTGAAAAGTGAGGATAAGAATATATCTGCATGAGAGCACAGTTGTGGGAATTAAATGAGCACATAGAACAGTGCCTGGAATATAGCTAATGGTATTTAAGTGTTACCTTTCATCTTTTGTATCAGTGCATGTCAGTTTGCCACTACAGACACACATGTGAATAGCAGCCAAAGAATCTATATTCATACTTAACTCCCCCAGCCCCTTCACTGACATTGCTGTAAGAATAATTATCTGAGCTTGATTTTCCCCCACCTCTAAATAATACTGGCCACATACGCCTCTACACACAGAGATGTGGTACAAACAACCTCTTTAACTGTTCATGCAAGACTCTGATGCTCCCTGGAATGACCGACATGAAAATGAGCTTGCTAGATTAAAAACCCAATGTGACATATATGCTGACCACAGCTCTTCCTGGAAATATTAAAGTTGGAGCATGGAGGCAATCACATTTTCAATATTGCATTTTCATTGAGCCGTGGGTTTGCGGATTAAAAAATTAAGTGAAAAGCCTGACCATAACAGGTCAGATTTTTTTTGTTACTTGCCATTTCTGTTCTTTACTGTTTCTGAGGATCTTTCTGTGCTGCAGGCTAAATAAATATTGGCTTAGCCCCCATGTGCCACTGCCTATCAAGGGAGTCTCTGAACGACTTAGTGCCTCAGGCACAATGGAAATGGATTTATGAGTTTTCCGGGGATCTACTGTAGGCAAATAACGCTGTATATCAGAGGGTCTTATTTAAAGCTAAGTTAACCACCAAAAAATAGTGCTAGAAGGAAAGGAAATAACAAAAGAGAGAGGTGGGGAAGGTCTGTGCCTGGATGGGCAGAAAGGGAACATTTGAAGGTCAGGCAGAGGAAAAAACACTCACCCTAAAGATATTTTTCTTTGTGCTAAATCACACCACTGAAGATGGAATGAAAGGTGAGCCATGGGAAGAAAGCGCAGCAGGAGTCAGTGTTCCAGAGCTCCCAGGGCTGCACACACCTGTCAGCAGCACTGGAATGGAGG
This sequence comes from Galeopterus variegatus, assembly GCF_000696425.1. Lineage (NCBI taxonomy): Eukaryota > Metazoa > Chordata > Mammalia > Dermoptera > Cynocephalidae > Galeopterus > Galeopterus variegatus. The sequence goes on along the minus strand of NW_007727600.1, from coordinate 209,222 downwards.
GCCAGAGGGGCTTAATGTCACTTCAGAAAGGGCTCACTCCAGACAGCCAATGTATTTGGGGTCCTAAAGCAAATGTTGTTGGACATTTCCCAACATGTATGTTGATAAATTCCAAACTACCTGAAAAGTTGTTCTCTTCTAGTATAAAAATGGGTAACAGCATGATACACACTATTAAATATATATATGTATTATTTATATGTTACCCATCTAGCCTTACTAATTGCTGTGTCCTTTACCTTTAATAATTATGGATCTTGTTGCATGAAAATTAAAGAACAATGTCTAACCTCATGCAGTATTCAAGTTACAGGAGTACAAATAACAACCAAATGCTACCAAAGCCAAGGACTTTGCAGATAAGCACAGCAGTGAACGCAATTGGATTTTCCCTTGTTTTTATTTAATGAGAAGTTCCTTAACCTGGGCATGTAACGGCAATGGTGTTTGTGCAGTGGGCTGGGGAAGGCTGATTAAGGTAGGCCAGGCCTGGGGAAGATTGTGATGTCCATTGACAGTATTTATCTCAGTTGCCCTTTGTCTACTTGATCTCCATGGCTCTTTGCTCCCCACTTCACTGCTACACAGTGCCCTTGTCCTCTCATCAATTTCCTCTTACAAAACTTTCAAAAACTATTCTGATGCCTACGCATACTGGATATGAGCAAACGAAACAAAAACTATACCTGTTAGCCATTCTTTGAGAAATCAATATTTCGACAAACATCAAAGCTTTAACATAGAGAGGAAATATATAAGGTAAAGTTAAATTTTGTGAAGTTCATTATTTCAACAGCCAATGCCTTCAATGTGTTCAAATTCATTCTACATGTAAATGAAAATAAAATAATTTGGAGCTTGCCCTTGTAGTATTCACAGCTTAACAACAGAGACATAAATATAAACACATTATGGCACTGAAATGTGAAAATTGGTGCAGGAGAGGTATAGAAACACTCTGAAAATAGAGTAACTCACTCTCCCTAGGAAAGCTGGAGATTGTCAGGTTCTTGATCTTGAAGGAAATATAGGTATTTTGCCAAGAAATGGAAGGAAAAGGTCATCCTACAGAGGGAAGAGAACATGGAAAGTGGTCATGGTATGAAAAACATGGCATGTTTGAGAACTGGTCAGAAGAACTGCACAAGAGCTAACAATCACACATTGTGGGTGACTATGTGTGAGAGCAGGCCTTTGAATGTGAACATCGCTTGCAGGCACGCTATCATATTCTTAAGAGAAATATAGTGGACCACCTTGCTCATCACCGGTTCACAGAACAATACTTCCCTGGTCAGAATAATTGGGCATGTTTTTAAGATTTTCAAGGAAAAGGGTCAACTACTTTACTGGTCATCAGATTCCAGTATCTAACAAAGCTTACTCTGAAGTGCTGAGGAGGCTTAAAAAAAGGGGACACAGATGTGAAAATTAGGTAAGCAGTAGGTCAATGGCTGTGGCAGAAGTGTAAACCTTCCTCCCTAGTTGGATTTATGTTTTAGATGGTGTTTCATTCATTTCCCAGTATTTATTACTTAGGTTCTACCAATGCTCATATTTCCTCTGGACATTGTGTTTTCAGTTGGATACTCTTAGAATTTCCCCATTCAGAACTAAAGTATAGAGAAGGCTGATACTAGTTTCAATTATCAACCCATTTACTCAGCAACCTGGGGGAATGGGAAAGCTCTGAGCCATGGGAAGTTGTATTTTTCTCTGAATTCGGTGAAGCTTCAGCTTCAGAGACCAGAGTTGCCAGTGTCTCTTCTTCCCTTCCCTCTCCCTCTTCCTCCTTCCTTTCCATCTTCTTTTTCTTCTTCCTCTTCTAATCTAGTTCTTAATTTAGTCTGGTCTCCTCTAGAAAGAAATAGTTACCTCAGAAGGAGATACACTGCCTACTTATTTGATACTGTGTCATGTTTGTGTTTCAGGCTCCTAGTCCAGCCATTTCTGACAGCTGCTGATATGCAGTTGCAAAAGGGACACTAAGTGCAGTACTGTCTGCAGAATTCCCATAGGATCATCACCACCCACACCCATCTGATCATTTTAGTTACCATCATAGGTGGGGGCTGCAATATATTTGTGCTTAATCATTGTTGTCACCAGAAGTCTGTCTCATTCTTCAGTGTTGCCTTAATTAGCTCCTTGGTGATCAGCATATTATCACCATGGCAGGAATGCCTTTGTAATCTTCATTCTGCCAGTCACAAAGGAAAGGCCTGGAGCAAAATTGCACTCATCCAAGGACTCTGGGGTTACTGTTGCTGCCATATACAATGTTGGCTGCCTCATAATTGTTACAGGGACAAGTTAAAAGCAAACATGCAAAATCAGGGAATGTTTAGGCATGAATGCGGAGCAAAATTGCACTCATCCAAGGACTCTGGGGTTACTGTTGCTGCCATATACAATGTTGGCTGCCTCATCATTGTTACAGGGACAAGTTAAAAGCAAACATGCAAAATCAGGGAATGTTTAGGCATGAATGCAGAGAATTAAGGGAGTTCCGGTCGAGTGGCATTTATTTTTGAGAAATGAAGAAGGTGGGTGATTTGGGCCGGCCCGGTGGCGCACTGCTACAGTGCGCCGCTTGGGAGTGCGGCGGCGCTCCCACCGAGGGTTCGGATCCCACATACAGACCGGTTCCTGCTCACTGGCTGAGCGAGGCGCGGGAGCAACGCCGAGGGTTGTGATCCCATTGCCGGTCCCGGTCCGGTACGGGGGCGACACTGAGGGTTGCGATCCGTTGCTGGACACGGAAAAAGACAAAAAGGAAAAAAAAAAAAAAAAAAAA
>NW_007727600.1:197634-205577 GCF_000696425.1 Galeopterus variegatus | reverse complement strand
CATTTTTTTTTGAGAAATGAAGAGGGTGGGTGATTGGGGCCGGCCCGGGGGCGCACTGCTATAGTGCGCCGCTTGGGAGTGCGGCGGCGCTCCCACCGCGGGTTCAGATCCCACATACAGACCGGTTCCTGCTCACTGGCTGAGCGAGGCGCGGGAGCAACGCCGAGGGTTGTGATCCCGTTGCCGGTCCCGGTCCGGTACAGGGGCGACACTGAGGGTTGCAATCCGTTGCCGGACACGGAAAAAGACAAAAAGGAAAAAAAAAAAAAAAAGAAGGTGGGTAATGAAGAAAATCCAAGAATGAAGGACCGAGTAACTACTGTGGAGCATAGAGAAGGGTTAAAGATGGCTATATAGAAGTGCAGTCAGGCAGCAGGGACAGCTTTAATTTAGAGCAGAGACTATGAATTTGTAAAGACATTGGCCAGGATAGGGGAATGGAGAAGGCAGCCAGAACTATTGTTTTATTTTTTAATTCAAGTGAAAGAAAGTATTAAGGATATATGAGTGTGATTGAATCAATGGAGCAGACAGTCTAAGGCAAAGAGGGAAGAAAGTGAGTACTGAAATTTATTAACAGACCAGGGTAGCAAAAGGGTCAATATTCCCAAAATATCAAAGCACCACTGAATAAGGAATAATTGGGTAGGTTGTCTAATCAGGAAGTAGGATACTTGCATCTAACATATTGAAGGTAAAGCATTTCTCTGGGTATGGTCATAAAAGTGTGTGGTTTAAGTGGTTTAAACAGGGACAAACCCTTTGTAGTAAATGAGGTCAAGACACATGTGTCATTAGGTAACCACTAAAGTCACCAAAATAATGTTAGACCCTGCTTGGTGAGTAAGAGAACAAGCTAAAGAGCAAAGGATGAACAACAGAAAAGTCATCAAGAGGATAATTTGCAGTTTGAGAATTTGGAAGGAAAAAACAAAGTTTACTCTAAAATGCCTCTGTTTTTCTCTGTAGAAAATGAGCTATCCTCATCTTCCCACTAAACGTCCGAGAGGATCCCTTTATGGTGTCAAATGCCATGGGAAGTTCTAAGCTCATCCTGGCCAATTCTCAGTGGGAGTTCTGGGGAAGGTGAATAGTGTGAAGTAGATTTAAAGAGACTAAATCTTATTTTGAAGCCATCTGGTCCCTGTCACTAATGTTAAGGCCAAGAGAGTCTTCTGGCTGCACTGTATCACTCCAATAGTTTGGTGTTTCCATTAACTCCAAGGAATAAAGCTTACCATTGCTTGGAATCTTCCCATCCACCCTTTCCAAAGACACTCAAGATGGCTTAGTAATTAGAATAAATTACTTAGTGTTTAGAATTTCATTTGATTTCAAGTATTATGCAAAACATAATTCTTAACTGACTCTTTTGGTATTCAAAAAACACGTGTATCAGTTTCTTTTTCCAGCATACATTCATTCCCTCAAAGTGAACTGAATTATAGTTAGGCTGAACAATTAATTTAAAAGCATGTATTCATATCCCTCTGTGAAGGTTGCACGAAAGCTAGAGATGTGACCACTGAGGTCCCAATCTTCACAGCATGGGAGGCTGTCAATATTTACATATCTAGATGAAAGAGAGTTCAAATGAGTGTCTTGTGGGATGGGCATGGGTGAAAATACAGTTCAAGCAGGTGCTAAGTCCTGACTGATAAGAGACTTGAGATGGTTAGCCTTTCCCACAAAATTCAAGTATAGGACAGTGTTCTCATCAGAAATCCTTTTCATTCTCATTCACAGGAAGGTGGCAGAAGAAGCACTGTGACATCTGGAAATGGGGTGGTGTTTGGGCCAGATAGCAGTTGCACAACAGGCAGAGCACTTGAGAAATATTGGCATGAGCACATTAGCATCTGCCTTTGAAGCCCAGCAAAAGTGCCAGATGTATTTGGGTGAGACAATCACTTGTGACATGCCTGGCATTCATTTCCAACACTGTACAACTGCACCCTGCAAACACTCACAGTCATAAAACACAAAAACTCATAGTCATAAGAGTAGTGTCCACTACTAAGATGTATACAAGGCAAAAGAAAAAGGGATGCCCAGAAAATCATTTTATTGTTGCAATTCAGGACTGTTTTTTGAATAATTCCTTTTTCTTTAAACATGCCAAAATAGGCTCTAAAGTTTTCATTAGAGCAGTATTTTATGTATTTAATTAATAAGATGTCTATGAAATAGCAGTTAGGTATAATTACAAAAAGCCATTCTAAGGATAATACTTAGTGTCTGTACACAACTCTGAATCCCGCAGTCATTTTGCATTCATTAATTTACTTCATGTAGCAAGCATTCCTGTATGTGTGAGATGTGCAATGATCCTGATTCACAAGGATCAAGGAGGAGAGACAAGAGAGGTCACAAGGCCACTTCCTGAGCCTCCTGAGTTCATGCCCTGTCAATAATTTGAATCCCACAGTCATTTTGCATTCATTAATTTACTTAATGTAGCAAGCATTCCTGTATGTGTGAGATGTGCAATGATCCTGATTCACAAGGATCAAGGAGTAGAGACAAGAGAGGTCACAAGGCCACTTCCTGAGCCTCCTGAGTTCATGCCCTGTCAATAATATAGCAATCATACCTGGACCCAGTTCATCTTCTTCCTAATTTCAAAAGTTACAAAGTTGCCTAATATGTCATGCCAAACTCTAACAAAAGGTTTTTCTTTCCATTAACTATTGTGACCAAATGAAATGACAATAGTTTTTCAATTAAAAAGAGGAACACAAACCAAGCAAACTGCATCCACATCATAAAATGTGGTGTAAGCCTACAGTACTGGCGTAGGAAAGCTCTTTCTGGCTCCTCTGTGCATTTGGCATCTCACATGCTCTATCACAAAAATAATTATTTTGGAAACTCTCAGAACCTGTGGTCAGTGTTAGCTCCTGTGTAGAGCCCTGGCATCTCTGTTAGCCAATACAGATTTTGGAAAGTTCCTATTGAGTGCTCAGTAGTGAGTTCAGTTTCAGGGGAAATACAATATAAATCCAAAGTGTGGCTTTAAGGGCTTACAGAACAGTCATGGAGAAAAGATTAACCCTGATGGAAAGGGAAAAAATATTAAAATGACATTTGATGAGAAGACGCAAGAACATTCAAATCCTGTTCTCATATTGCTGTGCAACAAACCATTCTAAAATTTAGTGAGAAAATAGCAACCATTTCATAATCCCCACACATTCTTTTAGGAAGTTAGGGCAGTGGGTGGATGATTTGCCAGAAGCCATAGCACTGAGTGCTGAGGATGATGTAAATTGCTGGGGACTTAAATGATCTGGAGATTTCTTCATTCACATGTGTAACATATCTGGTTGGGATTTCTCGAAGGCTGGGCTCAATGGGGACTGTTGATGGGTCCCATGCAGACACTATGTCATAGATGTCACTATGGTGCTTATGTCAGAATTATGGTAAAGTCACAAGTGAGTTGATGTCACAATTTTGTCGATATCACAATGGTAGTGAGTCCCAATGGTATTGATTTCACAAAGGCAATGATGTCAGAATGGTTGTGATGTCAGAATGGTGGTGATGTCACAATGGCAGTGATGTCACAGGAGTGGTGATGTCAGATTGATAGTGATGTCACACACACTCACACACGTGCACTGGGCACTAGAGCAGGCCATGCCTGTTTCTACACATAATACCTGTTTCAGCTTACACTCTCCTTAGGGAAGATGAAGGCTAACCATATAAAAAACCATACATGTAATGCAGGCAATCTCTCAGTTTCTTTCTTGTAAGGAGGAACAAACAAATTTGAAACAGTAGAAAAGATAAAGAACAAATGGACCAATACAATTTTAGTCAGGAGAACAGGATCAACTCTAGGAAAGGATTCAATACAGAGAGTTTAGAGTCTTATGCAACCTTTGGAAGGGATTGGGGAAGAATATCAGACAGGCCACATCTGGATTTCAGGAAATCAAAAGTATAGGAATCTCAAGGATGTCACCATCGATGACCTCAGCGCCGAATAGCACTGAAGTGGGTCATTCTCAGAGGATCTCTGAAAACCACAAGCAAGTCCCCATGTTTGCCACCTGCCAATACCCACACACCTGAAAATAATTACTTATTTTTTTCCACCAAATATCAAAGAGTGCCTCTCACAGACAGGGTTTAGCATGGAACTCTGATCATGGTTACAGATTCTAGAAAATGCAGTTCCCAAGCTTCTCTCCCAGTATAGAGAGGTGAACATGAAATGAGATTGAATACAATGCTGGTGAGCTACAGACAATCCAGCAGAGTGACATGGAACTATATATTTTACTGAATCTAAGGAACCAGCAGTTGTAAGGCAAATCAAGTTATAGTACATGAAAATATATAATTTCATTATTATATGAAAAAAGTTATAGAAAAAATTATATGAAAAAAATGGCCAATGATGTATGCAAGGTACACTCTAATTTTATAGATATCAAAATGTGAAAATAATGTGTATGATAAAATAGATTTTAAAAAGTACAAATAGAAATGTGTACTGACAGACAACGTTGACTGCCTGTTCAATAAAGCTCTTCTTCTCCCTTGTTAATGGGAGATCCTGGTTTTATTTGGGTGTTGATGTGTCTAGATTTGAGGCTGAATCAGGATTTGTCTAAATCAGTCTTGGTGGCTCCATTTCTCATCCCCGGTGATTAATCTGGGGGTGGGCATTTGCTCTGTATTCTTTTATCTGATGCTCAGTCAGGTGTGGCCACAAGCGAAGACACAGGAAAGGCACAAGAAAACCAAATTTATTATGCTTGCTGTCTCTAAGAATTGGCTAGAACCAGGAGGGCAGTCTCTTCAGCCAGAAATGTTTTTAAGATGTCAAAATATTATATATACAAAAAATTTAAATACACACACACAATACAGCATTTAACTTGCTTCTATCCAGAGGGATCTACAAGAACATAGTGGGGAATATTTTTTCTTTCTGACCAAAAATAAATGGTAAAGAACAGCAAGATGAGAAAGCCCCCTTTCTCCCAGCCCCTTTCTTCTGTGTAGACTGCTGTAGTCTAAGTGTAGGATGCCTGGAGCTGTGGTGGTCACCTCATATCCTGGAGGGAGTACAATACCCATGTGCTGAAGATGCAGGAGAAAAGGGACTGTGAGAATCTGGGTCCTGATGACAATGTTGAGCTGGTGTATCAACCCTCTAATCATCTCTTTTTATATTTATTGCTAAAAAGAGATCTCTTTACATTTCTTGCTAAAGTAAGAGATGAATCAACTCTTACTTTTACTTAAGTATTCTGTTATTTATAGTTGACCTATCCAAACTGAAACATATACAAATGTGGACAGATTTCTGTGATAGTAGCAGGTAATTTTTGGATGGATCCATAGATTGAGAAGCTGCATATATAGAAGAAAGTGACCTTCTATGACTCTAGGAAGCTTAGTGCCATGACATTTGTTTCATGGACATTGTATAACCCATTCCCATCAACATATTTAAAAACAACCACATGAATATAGGAAATCCAAGGTCCAGGTTACAATGTCTGTAAAGTTAGGTAGATGCATCCCATCCTGTTCTTGAATGTTCCTGCATCTGCAAAGAAAAAAGAAAAGTAAAACTGTTTTTCTTGTTTGTTTGTTTTTTTGTTTGTTTTTGGCAGCTGGCCAGTATGGAGAAAACTGGTTTTCTTTATTATTCAGAAATGTGACTACCCTGGTCCAACGGACTGAATGTTTGTATCCCCCCGAAATTTATATGTTGAAATCTTAACCCCTAATGTGATGGTATAAGGAAGTGGGACCCTTAGGAGATAATCAGATCATGAGGTTGGAGCCCTCATAAGTGGGATTAGTGCCCTTATATAGGGGACCCCAGAGAGCTCTTTTGTCCTCTTTCCACCATGTGAGGATACAATACCACCGTCTGAAATCTGGATGAGGGCCCTCACCAGCACCAGCCATGCTGGCTTCCTGATCTTGGACTTCCAGCCTCCAGAACTGGAAGACATAGATTTGTTTGTCATAAGCCACCCAGTCCATGGTGCCTTGTTATAGCAGACCAAATGAACTAGGACACCTTGGGTTTTCATTTTGCCAGTCTAGCCACCCAGAGAAAGACAGATTTCTCATATGTCTTGACCTTCTTCCATTTTGAATTCAAATTCCTCTGGAAAGACCACTGTTTGGTCAGGCCTCCTCTCTAACGGTGTGACTGGGAAGGAGGAGCAGGTCAGTGGAAAATGCCAGGTGCCAGAAAATGAGGACAAGAGAATGAGCAGCCAATCAGTAAGAGCCTCCATGAAGGGAGCTCCAAATTCCTCTGGAAAGACCACTGTTTGGTCAGGCCTCCTCTCTAACGGTGTGACTGGGAAGGAGGAGCAGGTCAGTGGAAAATGCCAGATGCCAGAAAATGAGGACAAGAGAATGAGCAGCCAATCAGTAAGAGCCTCCATGAAGGGAGCTGTGAGTTTAGGCCAAAAGTCCTCTGGAAAAACAGCACCTTAAGGCATGTAATCCCAGAACCATATATACACTGTGGCCTCAAAGATACTGGTGCAAGCAGAACACCCAGGACAAAAACTCTGTTCTACTCTCTAACAGCATTTAGCGGTATGAACACATCTTCCTGTAGCACGGTATTTCAATTATAATAGTGTGTGATTTAGGATACCTCAATGTCCTCTGACAAATTGCCCCTCTGCCCTCTGGCAGAGGTTATATTTCTTCAGCATAAATCTTTATTCCCAGATTTCAATTCACTGGAAAGACCAAGTACTTTATACTGGTATAAAAACATGCATATAGCTATATAACTTGTTTTAAAAAATTAAAATGTGTTGGCCTCACCTCTTGATTCAGTAGGCAAGGGTGACCTGAGGCCCAGGAGTCCAGGTGATTCTGACGCAGGTGGTCCAAGGAACACACTGTAAGAAACAGGGCTTCATATTCTTTAGTGCAGGTGCCAAAGGCAAGTCCGCTCAGGAAAGAGAGTCCTCCAAAGTCTCGCCATTCTAAAGAGTGAGATACGGAAAGTGGCAGTGAAGGGAAGGTGGCAAATTATGTAAAAAGAGGTTAAGTTCCCAAGTAAAGTTAATATGGCTAAATCTGCTGCACAGATTTTCCAAGGGGAGTCAGGAAGAGTAGGATATAACTCCCAGAGAAACTTTCTGTTGCAAGTGGGTTTAAAAACTGGGTGTTAAACAGAGGTCTGTGTTTATTGTTTATTCAATATTTGACATTCTCAGTCACCTCTGTTATGCATGATGAGAGTGGCAGAAGCTCCAGCTTAGGCTTTTGTCTTTGCCCAGCCCCGAGGAATGCTTTCAAGTAAAAACTGAAGAACAAACACTCAAAGAGGAGACGGGGACCAGCTGGGATTTATTTCGATGTGTCAGCTTGACACAAACATGGGTGAAGGCCAGATATGGATTGGTGACTCACCCACATTTAGATGCAGTCTGTGTAAAATGTTTTCATTTCCGCATCATGGAAGCAAATCTGAAAGCTTTCACTCAAACCATAGAATTTAATTTCTTGCAACAAAAAGTGACCTACCTCCTAGAACAGCTTCAAAAAGTCTCTCTTTAAATCCTGCTTACTTTCCAAATCTATTTTAACTACTTATTATTTAATTCCAGCATAATGATATTTTGCTTCTAGCTAACTCTCTGCTCCTGTATGCATTGTTTTTAAAAAAGAATGAATTAAAGTTTGGTTAATCTTTAGTACTACATAATCCTCTCAAAATAGACTTTATATATTGCATACTGTTTTGCAACGTGCTGATACTACAGTCTGAATGTCAGCACTTTGGGGGATCAAAAGACATCAGGAGAGTCTGTTAGCCTGTATCTATAGCCATTCACTCCTTGAATATTCATTTTGTAGAACAGTCTTTTTGCAAGCTTTCAGACAAGTCAAGAATTAGATTATTAAGGGTTTATACACTGCTTCAGATTTTTTTT
>NW_007727600.1:195669-197133 GCF_000696425.1 Galeopterus variegatus | reverse complement strand
TTTTTTTTGCCCAACATTGCTTTTCAATTCTTATCATAAAATCTGTTAATAAGAAAATTCTCCCTCCTTGCAAACACAAAGTGACATTCCTGCACTTCTCACCATACATACCAAAGGGGTCACCATAAAGCACAGACATGAAGATCCTGGGGTTCCTAACCTTCATTGCAGATTCTGGGTGACAGGAGATGTAAATTTTTGTGGCAGATAGCTCAAAATTATTTATTGAGCAATTACTATATGCCAGGCTTGAAATATACCAGCAAGACCAATACCCACCCTATGACTATTAGTGATTCATATCCCTTTCTTAAACCTCAGCTTTCTCCTTAAGAAAAAAATCAAGAGAATTAAACTAGATCTCATCTAAGGCACAGCTTTGCTCTAAGATTCAATAGAATTAAAGAATGTACAATCCTTGTAAACTGGCAACAAGGGCACGTTAGTGGGTACTGGCTGTAACAAGGGCATTCAACTAATGAAGGACTTCAAAGGATTTTCAGCATTTTCATTATGCTGTGTAATTACAGACAATTTGCCATCATCTTTTTGATCTGGCTAATTAGAAAGGACACTCAGCCAATCCTACTGGCAAATACATTTTCATTTGGCTGCATTGTTTTCAGTTCGAAATAAATGAGGAAAATATTGTCATTAAAATAAAGTAAGTTTTCCTGGAAGAAAGAGAAGAAATTCTTTTGCAGGTGAGCATGAGAGCACTATTGTCTCTAAACTAGGTAGAGATGGGTCATGGTCCCTTGGAAAAGACAGAACCATTTTAATTTCTTGAGATCAATATGCTGAATTACCAATCAACAGTATGAGTACAGCCTCCACAAATTTAGAAAAACAATCAAGAGAGGCTTTAGGACTTGGATAGCAATTTTAAAAGGAAAAGAGAGAAACCTGTAGTGTTTCCACCAATCTTCAATGTTAAGGAAACAACATCTTCAAGAATCTCATTTACTGACTAAAGGAAGTTTTTGTTTTATACTACTTTTTTATTATTTTCAAAATTGCTTCTAGCTTGTTTAAATATAAATTGATATAATGGATGGATGAGTAGATAGATAGATAGATAAAATTCTGGAAAGAAATATTCATTCATAAAAGTGAAAATGAAAAATATCGCTTTGGATTCTTGGCCATAGAATAAAACTAAAAATATTTCTGAAAGGGTCATTTTATCTCCTTTCAAGTTTAAAGGATTTAAGGAAGCTTGTAGAAGTAGTATAAGTTAAATCAAATTCAAAAGAAAAATAATTGAGGAAGCAATTTGCTCACATAAAATTGCTCTCTGGAGAGACTGGCACTCTGAAGTGTTTGGAAACAAGTGTTCATACATTTTCCACTTCCCTCAATCTTCCAATTCTTGTACCTGTCTCCTACTACTGTGTCACATCACTTTGCCTCATTCTCCATAAAATGGGTCAAAGTCACAGCTAGGAGCTCTTTCAAATTCCC
>NW_007727600.1:194014-194871 GCF_000696425.1 Galeopterus variegatus | reverse complement strand
ACTTTGCCTCATTCTCCATAAAATGGGTCAAAGTCACAGCTAGGAGCTCTTTCAAATTCCCTCCACCACATGCATAAACTGCACCCATCCTGTCCCGCATCCCTCCTTGTGCCCAGGAAGTTCCTCTCCTCCCATCCAAGGCCAGTACCTGCTTCGAGTGCTCTTCCACCATTTCAGGACTTGCTCTATTTCTTCTAGCTCCTGCCACTCTCTCTTGGATCCTCCCAATTAGATATAAATATGCTGTGCATATTCTAGGTTAAAAATGTTTTCCTTGAATTCTACAATCCCCTCAAGTTACCTCCCCAGTATCTTAACTCCATTTCAAGGTGAAGCATCTCTCAAAGAATATGATGTAGGCTCTCTCTCTGCTTCCTACCAACTCTATACTCCTCCATCTACTTTGAACCTGAAAGCTGCACTTTCTAGATCCATCAATAACTTTCATGCTGCTACAGAGAATAGTCCCCTGTTTGTTAGTCTCTATCTATGTTCTCTTGCTCCTCAGGAGTCTACTGGTTGACTACGGCACCCTTGAGAAATTTGTTCTCTTTGTCTGCAATATCATGCTCTCTCCTGACTTCTTACCTCTGGCCGTGCCTGGCTCAGGTCTCCGTGCTCAGGCCGAGGTTGTTCCCATTCTACACATGTTCTGTGCTCTCTCATAGGAAGTTTCTTCCTCCTACTCAACACAAGCCATTTATGCAACTCATCTCTGAGGATCAACCTTTGTAATCTACATACATGGCATATCTTAACACCTCCACTCAAATGTCTCTCAGATTAATCATGTCCAAAGCTAAACTCATTAACCTTCCCCCTCTAAATTTTCTTCCCATATGAGTGTTTCCCACATT
>NW_007727600.1:192355-193658 GCF_000696425.1 Galeopterus variegatus | reverse complement strand
TATCAACTTCTCTCTACCTCTATTCCCACCACCCTAGTACAAGCCACCATATTCTTTCTGACCCATCAACTCGGCTCCAACCAACTGGTCTTGTCTATTCTCCATCCCATCCCTTCTCTTCACAGCTGTCACAGTCATGTTTTGAAAATGTAAGCATCACAACAAAATGCTTCTGCTTAAAGCTTAAAGTATGTTGTGGCTTCTTTTGCTGATAAAAGCCCAAAACCTTTAGCCTGAAACATAAGACCCTGCATGATCAGGTCCCCGCTTGCTTCTGCAGCTTCATTGAATTCCCAGCTTTCCTCACTCCATTTACTGCCGCCACATGGAGCCTCTTTCAGTTACTGCATTAGTCAGGGCTCTCCAGAGAGACAGAACCAGTAGAGTATGTGCATAGATATATGAGAGGAGATTTATTAGGGGAATTGTCTCATGTGATTATGAAGGCTGAGAAGTCCCAAGATAGACCATCTGCAAACTGAATACAGGTAGCATGGTCCAAGTCTGGAAGCCTCAGACCCAGGGAAGCTGATGGCGCAATTCTCAGTCTGAGGCCAAAGGCCTGAGAGCCTGGAGATGCCACTGGTACAAGTCCCGGAACCTAAAGGCTGAACATTCTTGAACTCTGATGTCCATGGACATGAGAGGAGAGTATATCCCAGCTCCAGAGGATAGAGAGAGAGATTGGCCTCTTCCTCTGTTTTTGTTCTCTATGGGCCCCAAGCAGATTGGATGGTGCCCACCCATATTGGGGGAGGGGGGTGTCTATCCCACCAAGTGCACTCAGGTTTGCATGCTAGTTTCTTCTGGAAACACCCTCATATACACACCCCCAAAAGTAGCTTTATTAGGTTTCTATGTATCCTCAATCTAGTCAAGTTGACACCTAAAATTAACCATTACAATTACCTTTGCACACAACCTCCTCCGGCAGTGTCCTCTCTGCCTAGAATTCATCCCTTACCTGTTCATCTCTACCCATCCTTCAGGCTGCCTCGCTAAAGTGTCACTTCCTCCTGGGAGCCGTCGTTGACCCTCCTGCACATGTTTGGACCCCAGTTATGTGCATTTACCTGTTGCTATTTTGTTCTAGCAACAGCATGTTTCCAGGAACATAGTAAGCACTCTAAAGATATTTGTTGAATAAATGATATTGAGAGGAGGAAACGTATGATTTCCTAAAAGACCTACATTTAAAGGGTGTAAACATTAAATAAGAGCATCTTGGTCTCCTAAATGAGTTTTTATCAATGTTCAGTCAGCAAAGTGATCTCCTCCATTGGTGCTCTCCATGTACAATTCT
>NW_007727600.1:188767-191223 GCF_000696425.1 Galeopterus variegatus | reverse complement strand
CACTTATTTACTAAGAAATTTCTGGGAATTTATCCTTAAGAAATATACATAAAAGTTTACACAGATTTACCTTCAAAAATAGTCGCTGAATAATTGTTTATGATATTAAAAAATCTATAAACATCCTACATATCTAAGGAATTAATAAGGTTAATACCTTGTTAATCTAAATACTTTGAAATTTTATATATCTCTTAAAATTATTATAAAATAGCATTAATGCCACAGAATGAAAACTATGTAAGAGAAAATCAAGTTACAAAATAATAGGTAGACACTAGCCATTTACATTAAGTATACTAAGTATACATTTTAGGTACATTTATTTATAATATATAACTGAAAGAGTATTAAAATTACCTTTGGATTGTGGTATAACATAAGGTTTTCATCTTCTGCTTTATGTATCAATATTAAAGATAAATATTTTTAAGCAGTTGAAGAAGCTATAGGAAAAACATTCCTGAAATTAAATATATTCAAGGATAACTCATCCAACAACTATTTCATGGAATACACAGGAATTATTTTAGTTATTGGAAACACAGCGTCTGTCTCAGGAGCCTACAGAGTAAACTTATTCCACTTAAAATCTTATATAGTCTATATTCTATTCAATATGAAAACTTCTGTTAACAAAAATCAACCTCAGCTGAATTAATAACAAATTAAAATGTTTGGGGTGCAGCGGGGACAACGCAGGAGGGAAGAGCGGAGTGGTCTGACAGCAGCTGAAGCAGCCTGGCTAGCCCCTCCTGTGGCCTCCATGGAGACATGTCCAGACCCCACCATGTCCAGACCTCTGAGCCCCACCCGGGCCAGACCTGAGTTGAAGAAAGGGTGTTCTTGACCCTCACTCTGCAGCCAGGAACACCTCTTCCGAGCCTTAAGCTGAACCCAACTTTCTGACCTCTGTCTCCTCAGTTGGGTCCTCCCATTATTAGTCCAAGAAACTGGAACCAGATGGGAGAGTGAGATCAAGCCTAAATCCCCAGAACCCCCTTCCCACCCCACCTGTGGCTCTGACACTGACTCCCTGAATGAGCCTGGCTCAGTCAACCCTGAGATCAGCGGGCACTGGCACCCAATAAGTGTGGCTGGGGGACACCATGGTGCCAAGGAGCTAGGGGTGTCATTGGGCTACCTTCATTAATGTGAAGCACTTCTCTCACAGCCTTGAGGGCTTCCCTGGGCTCTCCGCCCTGCTCTGGATCCTCATGAAGTTCTCTGCATCCCAAGGATCCTTTCTCTGTGGTGTTTGCCAAGCTTTCCAAGCCTGTCTATGCCATGAAAAGATAGAACACCATACTCTGCTTTATGTATCCTAAAAAGTGGGGGAACAAGAGCCTCCTGAATGCCATGTCACAGAGTCTGTATCAGTAAGAGGAGAGTCAGGAGACAGAAGCCACCTAGTGATTCAACAGAGGAATTTAGTATAGCAACTACAGGATGCAGCTTCCATCACTAGGGATGGCAGAACAATAGGAAGAGGTTGGAATTGTTAAAACTTTCAATCTTAATGGTGAGGTCCTGTGGATCTGGGACTCAGATCACTGAGGAGGGAATATTTCTTGGTAGACAACGGTGTTTCTGAAGTGGGCAATATGAAGCCAGACCTGTAAATTGACGGAAAAATTGCAAACAGGAATCAACTGCTGTTACAGAAATGACCCGCTGCTGTAGGGATGAAGAAGCAAGAAATAGGAAACAGACGAGAGGGCACAACTCTCTTTTTCTTTGGGCTTTGCAGTCTCCCTCTACAGCCCCTATTGGCACAGCCTAATAGCCCACAGCTGGCAAGGCAGAAATGTGGTTGTGGTATCACAAAGGAGAGTATAAAAGACTGAGTTCAGAGCTAAGAGAAAGTACCTTAATAAGTGGCAGAATCTGAGCAGCCCTCAGCTTCTTATGGATTTATTATCTGCAAAGAGATTGCAGCAGAAGATGCCTGGATAGGCTGAAACCAAGGGCTCAGAAAAGCCTGTGCATTCATGGTCACTGCTCTGTGATCCTCTGACTCCTGTGAGTCTATGAATCCTACTTGTTTCCAAGCTATCTTCCAGAAATGTACCTTCTTCTCTGAAAAGGGGTGGGAAGATGCCTGTACTTTTAAAGATCCTCCTGGACAGTTACATCTGGAAATCAACCAATGAGACTACCAAATACTTGCAATCCAGCCCTATCCCAAATTCCAAGGAGGGCCTTTGCTAAGACTGAGCTAAGTAGTGATGGCGTGCATCAATATTACAATATTAATATGGAGCAAGAGGACATCAAGAATGTGAACCTATTGCAAAGTTTTCTCTATTGCCAAGACTGCGGGTGTTACTTTACTACCTTTGAGGGCTTTCCTTTTTTTGTGTGTGTGTGTGTGTGTGTGTGTGTTTGTGTGGACTATTCCTGTCCATCTCCAAGTAAAGGTTAACTTGGGGAAGGTGTCTCTGTGGGATTGTTCA
>NW_007727600.1:181837-188596 GCF_000696425.1 Galeopterus variegatus | reverse complement strand
CAATAGAGAAAACTCTTCAATAGGGTTACATTCTTTTTGTCCCCTTACTCCTGTGAGTCTATGAATCCTACTTGTTTCCAAGCTATCTTCCAGAAATGTACCTTCTTCTCTGAAAAGGGGTGGGAAGATGCCTGTACTTTTAAAGATCCTCCTGGACAGTTACATCTGGAAATCAACCAATGAGACTACCAAATACTTGCAATCCAGCCCTATCCCAAATTCCAAGGAGGGCCTTTGCTAAGACTGAGCTAAGTAGTGATGGCTTGCATCAATATTACAATATTAATATGGAGCAAGAAGACATCAAGAATGTGAACCTATTGCAAAGTTTTCTCTATTGCCAAGACTGCGGGTGTTACTTTACTACCTTTGAGGGCTTTCCTTTATGTGTGTGTGTGTGTGTGTGTGTGTGGCCTATTCCTGTCCATCTCCAAGTAAAGGTTAACTTGGGGAAGGTGTCTCTGTGGGATTGTTCATCCTTTTCACCAAGGAAAAAGAGCTAGAATGCACTCTCATGTGTGACTGACATTGACAGAAGACACCATCTTCCAAAAAGTTGACATGACAAAGATTGCCCCAAATCTTCATGCTCCAGTGAATTATTTTTCTGAGGCTCCACTGAGGAAACTTCAGAAGGTGTATACTTCCAACAACAGCAAACAAGCTGATTGGCTGTTGGCAATAACACAGCAAAAGCCTGGTGCATGAGCTGTATATCCTTTCCAAACACTAGGGTGGTGTTCACTATGGCCATTGCATAACTCTGTGCTGGCATCGCAGATATTGACATATCTACAACAATTCTTGTGTCTTCCTGTCAAGGAAAATCAGGTGGCACCCAGAGAGGTATACGTGATGTTTTACCAGCTGATGCAAGAACCACCTACGTGCCTGTAACACTACCATTAAGTCCTGGTTTATATGAGAATGTTGGAATGCCTTTATATCACAGGCTCCCCAAATTAGTGTCTATGTTGAGCCTTTTTCAACTAGGGATGGGAAAGAGGGGCTGCTTATTTTAAAAGCACCTTTCCACCTGAACTACTTTTTGTTTTTCAACCTTGTTAGTATTTTTTTCCCACAAAAGATCAGGTATAGCAATATTTCTCTCTCTTTGTAAATACACACTTGCGCACATGCATTTTAAGTAGACAATATTAAAAATTTAAAAAAAAACAATTGACCATGATGACTGTTAGTAGAGTTTGGATTTATTTGGATAAGATAGACTATTTAACTTTTTTCTACCTTTTTGCATTCTATTTAAGAATGAAAAATATGTTATGTTTCTAAATGCAGTAATATCATAGGTAATCCAGGATGAAAATGTTCAATTACTGATTTTTCTAGTTTATCAGCATAGTCTGTTTATAAAAGGCTTAGTTTTTAGACTCCAGTGCACTGCATTATCCTATTTTTTAAATGATGGTTAGAGCTCTTATTCCCAAAATTCTATTACACAGCAGTTAAAAAAACACTTGCATAGAAAAAAATTATTCTTATCATGCCCTGGAGCAGGATGAGTTAGTTTCTTTTTCTTCACTAACCGCATTAACAACACTTGACTCATGTATACAGTGTCTGCCAAAATGGTACCATTGCTAGGCCTTCTCACAACCCTAACACACACACACACACATACACACAGGCAAGTTCTTTTCCACTACTGCAAACCTCTACCTAGGTGAAATTTGAGCAGGTGGATGGAGTATGAAGGGTGCCTGAAGGGACAATAGATAAAGAATGACCAGGTTTCTGACTGGTAAGGCTCAGGATCTTTGAGATAGGGAACAGACAGAAAGGGGAGCATAAAACCTCTGCAGAAGTTTTAATATTTATATTGCCAATTCCATCCACCCTCCTACATCTTTTCAGAGGTGTCTATTTCTTGACTCAACGTCAGAGAATATCATATGCTAAGCCTTTAAAGGTATTTCCTCATTACTCTTCCATCTACCTTATAATTAGTGACAATTCCTCGCAGATTCTGGCATCAGGCTGTCGGTCTTTGTTCCCATGTTGCAATGAGATTTTCCCTTTTTCTGTCACTTCAGGCATATTTTAATGAGAATTTCAGAACAGACGTATGGGCAGCTCCTATCAAATTCTATTTTACATTAGCAATTTAATGGAAAACATTCCCAATCAACAGAGCATTGATTCCTTTTAAAACTCAAGTAAAAACATAATTATAAATAACAAAATAAGAAATAAAAAGAGAGGCTAGAACAAAATGTTACTTAGGAAATTTGAGTAAGTGAAGAGATAAACCATGTTCCTTGATAAGAAAACTTTACACTGTTAAAAGTCTATTTTTCTCCAGATAGTTGATAAGTTGGTTCCATTCAAACATGTAAGAATTATTTTTTGGAACTTGACACAATTGAGTCTAGAGTCATCTGGACATACAAGTGAAAAGAAAAATTTTTAAAGAAAAATAGGTAGGAGAAATTTACACTAATAATATTAAGAGTTATACAGTTACAAAAAGAACATGTTATAGAACATAGAATTCAGAAAGAATTTATTATTTGATAAGTAAAAAATTTCAAGTCAATGTGGAAAATGTTGGATTATTTTAAAAACTGTGTAGGACTACTGTTTAGCCACAAGAAATCAAATAACAGTATATTCCTTCATTAAGCCATTCACTAAGAAAAATTCAAAATGAATTGAAAGTTTAATGGTTTACAGAAATGGAAACAATAAATGTGCTAAAATAAAACATAGGTAAATATTTATACAATTTTTAAATGGAGAAGGCCTTTCTAAACATATAAACCAAAACAAATGCAATGAGAAAGTTAATTATATGACAATAACATTGTTGTGCAGCATGAAATACCATGAACAAATGAAAGACCAAGAGAAAATGAAGGAAATTTTTGTAAAACATATTGCAGGACAATTGTCCAGGTGGCCTTGAACTGACCCAGTTCCTACCCCTTTCTCACTTCTAGCTCTCAAGAATAAACTGTGGGATGTGCAGGGAATGCAACATTCTGAGATAAAGAGGAACTGGCCAGAGCAGGTCAAACTCTGTTTCTGTCCCTGCTAAAACAGAATGTCCTACAACACTTAGCACAGCACGTCACGTGTCTCCTGAGGTATAAAACCCAGGGCGGACTGCCTTCTGAAGTTCCTCAGCTGCAGTGCAATTGGGGTAAGTACAAACAAAATTCCATATGCCCCGGGCAGCTTTCCTGAACCTTGGGTGACCAATTCACCATAAATCATAGGCTTCTGATGTCCCTTGCTGCCTATCTGTAAGTAATCAAATTGCTTTGCTTAACTTGTGTGTGAATGTTCTCTCACACTGGACTCACACAAGTGATAAAAATTGCAGCCCAAAATGCAGTGGGCTGAAGTGTTCAGAGTCTTATTCCTGATGGTTGGCATGGTAATGATCTCTGCTATCCGTGCAATGGGAAACCTCTCCTGGGATTTGTAACTAGTGTCCAGTGAATCTGCTTTTCACAAGTGACAAATGGCTCATACCCTTTTTCTATAAAGGATTACATACACACACACACACACACACACAAAATAAATAAATAAAAATAAAGATTAACACTCCATTACCAAAAAAAGTAAAAAACAAAGAAAAAAATTACTATTACTATGTAATAAATAAAATGTATCAAAAAGTTAGGTGAAAACTTATTCTATCCTATTTATGAGAAAAACATTGACAATTTAAAAAATAAAATGTCATGTTTGATTTTTTTAAAGGAACTTTTTAATTGAAACCAACCGATTGTACATATTTATGGGGTACAGAGTTATACTGACATATAATCATACATGTATACAATATGTTATTATCAAATCAGGGTAATTAGCATATTCATCATCTCAAAACTTATCATTTCTTTGTGATGAAAACATTTGATCTCCTCTCTTCTAACCATTTGAGAACATAAAATAAATTACTGTTAATTATAAATGCCTAGCACTACTATATGCCACTAGAAATTATTTTTCCTATCTAGCATGTTTTAAATAAAATACAAAAATAAAATAATACTAGCCATTTCAGAATGCTTATAAAATCAGGCAGTTCCTTAGTCCTGCTATAGGTTATAAACTGATAAAACATATTCAGAGTTCGGGCCGGCCCGGTGGCGCACTGGATAGTGCGCTGCTTGGGAAGTGCGGCGGGCGCTCCCGCCTGAGGGTTCGGATCCCACATACAGACCGGTTCCCGCTCACTGGCTGAGCGAGGCACGGGGGCAACGCCGAGGGTTGCAATCCCGTTGCCGGTCCCCGGTCCAGTATGGGGGCGACACTGAGGGTTGCGATCCGTTGCCGGACACGGAAAAAAGACAAAAAAAGACAAAAAAAAAAAAAAACATATTCAGAGTTGAAAACATACATTAAAATCTCTTAAACCAGGCATACCCTTTGAACCAGGTATTCATCATTTTATAATGTGTCCCAAAGAAGTTATGGTAAGGATATTTACAAATAAAGATGTTCAGAATTATAATGTTATAAGGATTAAAAATATAACATTTGAAAGTTCAACAATAAAAGAGAGTTTAAGTAATTATGGCACATTTAATCTGTGGTTCTGAAACTTATGTGCTTCAAACCACCTAGGGAAGTGTCAGATTTCACATGTTAACCACCTGGCATTCCTCCTGCTCCAGTCAACACTCAGATTCCAATTCGTCCATATCTATGATCATCCTTTTTTAGGAAAAACACATTATTTTTGTAAAAATAAATAACTCCGTATAGCCCTCATTCTAGAATTACTAATCTATTTCAGGAACTGTATTCAATCATTAAATTAATGTTGCAGATAAATGCTTATTGATCTGCAATGATGTTCATGAGATTTTTCAACTTTTAGCAAGACAATGGACTGAGCTGACATGAGAGTTTTCTCTACTTCAGGTAGTAGTAGTTCAAATGCTAGGTAAAATGCAACACACAAACAGGTTAAGTTTGTGTCCAAATTTAAAGTTAAAAAAAAAAAAAAAAACCTCCCTAGGGGCTAGAAAAACTCCAGAGTCCAAAGTCAATGTAGCAAACAGGGAACAAATGATACCCTGGCCCTGGGGCATCTGACCCAAGATAGACCTTGGGTGGGAGAGAATGACGCTTTCACACCCATATGGAGGGGATAGAGGGATCTGGCTTTAGTGATACTTAGGACAGGGCACTAGACCTGAGATCTTACATTAAGTTGCAAAGGCATATTTCCTTTATATAAAGGGGACTAGAAAAACTTCACCCATAGCCAAAATAGCAGCAAAAAAATTGTCTCAAAACTTGGGTGTAGAGGGATGGGGGCCTCTCTCATGAGAATCAAACTCCTAAGTCAAGCATGTATTCAGGCTTGGTAGCTATACCATGTGAAAGACACACATCCTATGACAGAATGTTAATATTAAAAACTGGCCTAGAGATGAGCAAAATGACTTAACCTAAGCAGAAACAAGTGTGAAACTTCTCTGGAGAGAGAATTCTAAAACTCTGAGTGAAAAGTACTAACACAAAGGTAACAAACAGACAAATACTAAATTTACAATTAAAAAACATGAATGACACAAAGAAATAATCCATTATAAAAGTTTATCATGACACCAGTAAAAAAGAGAACTTGTAGATTATGAACAGACAATATACATGATAGGATATACTTGTGTTTCAATAGAAATCATCATTAAGTCAAAGGTCCTTATTAAACAGGAACAGACAAATTTGAAAAGAGACACACCACCTCCCAGAAATAAAAAAATACTCTCATTAGTCTTGAAAACTCATTAGATAGTTTAAACTATGCGTTAGACACAATTAATATAATGTAGTGTTCTGGAAAATGAATCTGAAGAATTTACCAGAAAGCAGTCCAAAGAGATAATGAGACAAGAAATATGAAAGTAATCTTGAGAGATATAGAGATTGAAAACAAATATTTAACATATATTTGATCGTATAGGATAGAAGAAAACAACAGAAAGAAAGTGAGAAAAGAAATATTTAAAAAGATAATGCCAAAGTTTCTGGATTTTATGAAAGACACAAGACCTTACACATTAAACCTCACATCATTAAAGCACTCTGAACCCTGAGCAGGATAAATAAAAATAACCCACTTTTAGATTAAAAATAACCCATACAAAAATTTCTGAGTATATAACCAAAGATAACATATTTAAGACAATTATTTAAAAGTCATATTACCCCACAGGTAAGGAATAATTGGACTGAAGGCATACTTCTCTTCAACATCGATAGAGTACAAAGGAATATGGGATAATATTTCTGAAGTGCAAGGAAAAAATTCAGCTGTCCACCTAGGTAGTTTGAAGGGAAAATAAAAATGTCATTTCAGACAGTCTGAGTCTACCACTCAGGATAAAAGGAATATAAAAATAATTATTCTAATAAAAAGGAGACTGAACTTAGAAATAAAGTAGGGGACAGGGAAAGAAAAGGTGAGCAAAGTAATTTTTTCTTTGATCTAAATAACGATTAACTTAAAATGATACTTTTTTCAGCTTTATTGATAATTTTTTCAGCTTTACAAATAAAATTGTATATGATTAGGATGTACAATGTGGGGGCCGGCCCGGTGGCGCACTGGATAAGTGCGCCACTTGGGAAGCGCGGCGGCGCTCCCGCCCGAGGGTTCGGATCCCACATACAGACCGGTTCTCGCTCACTGGCTGAGCGAGGCGCGGGAGCAACGCCGAGGGTTGCGATCCATTGCCAGACACGGAAAAAGACAAAAAAAAAAAAAAAAAA
>NW_007727600.1:135792-180877 GCF_000696425.1 Galeopterus variegatus | reverse complement strand
AAAAAAAAAAAAAAAAAAAAAAAAAAAGATGTACAATGTGAAGTTTTGATATACATATATATTGTAAAATGGTTGCCATAATCAAGCTAATTAACTTACCTATCACCTCACAGTTACCTTTGTGTATGAGAGAATGTGGTGAGAATACTTAAAATCGACTCTCAGCAAATTTTGAGCATATGATGCATTATTATTAAAGCACATTAGGTCTTCAGAACTTACTCATCTTATAACTGCAACTTTGTACTTTTTGACCAACATTTCCCCATTTCCCCCACTCCCTGATTCCTGATAACCACCCTTCTACACTCTGTTTCTATAAGTTCAACTTTTTAAATATTCCATATATAAGTGAGATAATGTAGTATTTGTCTTTCTATATCTGTCTTAGCATAATGTCACAAATGGCAGGATTTCCTTCTTTTTAAGGCAGAACAATATTCCATTGTGTGTGTGTGTGTATGTGTGTGTGTGTGTGTGTGTGTGTGTATACATACCACATTTTCTTTCTTTATTCATCTGGTGATGAACGCTTCAGATTGTTTTCATATCTTGGCTATCATGAATAATGCTGTAATGAACATGTGAGTGCAGTTACCTCTTGGATACACTGATTCCATTTCCTTTGGATATATACTCAGAAGTGGGTTTGCTGGACCACGTGGTAGGTTTTTTTCAAATTTTTTTGAGGAACCTCCATACTGGTTTCCATAATGGCTATACTGATATACATTCCCACCAATAGTACACAAGGGTTCCCTTGTCTCCACATCCTCAACAACACATGTTATCTTTTGACTTTTTGATAAAAGCCATCCTAACAAGTGTGAGGTGATATTATGTTTTCATTTGCATTTTTCTACTGGTTACCTAAGTGGCTAAAAATGCCAATGTCCTCAGCAGAGCAGCCATTGGAGTTTAAAGGAACCTCCACCGGGAAAGCTGCAGGGAGTCCACAGCACAGTGCTGCTGGAGTCCTCTGCAGAGCAGGCTGCTGGGAACCATGCTGGCATCTGCTACATGACTGATCCTGATAGCCCTCTCCCTTTTTCATTTTTTTTTTTTTTTTTGTTCCTAGCCATCTCCAGATGTCTCAAGTATGCAGAACTCCCCAGTGATCTTTTCTGTATGATTATTTTCCGTGTTTGCACTACTGTGTTGCTGTAGGTTCTCAACTGGCCAGGACTATTTTTGTTTGTAGATAGCTCTTTAATCATGTACGTGTGTGTGGAGGGGGGAGGATAAAAGCTGGTATCTTCTACTCTGCCATCTTGCTGATGTCCTAAAAATTATATTTACTAAATTGGAGAAAGTAAATATACAACTTGAAGCTAAAATATTAGATACCAGTCACATGAATTATTGGAGAGAGCAATGTGAATCAAACCTTTCATGTTCTTTGCATTGCACAGAAGGAAAATTAATCAAACTTTGGATATAGTAAGGTCAAAATATGCATATTAATTTCTAAAATAATAGAACTATAATGTATAACTTCCAAATAAGTAAGGGGTAAATCTTATCATGAGTAGCAAAGATATAAACACATGGATGAGAGGGATATACAATGGTATAAAAATATAAAACCACTAATCAAAAAGTTTTACCCCCAATGTAGGAGAGTTCCTAGCCTGTTGATTGTGGGAAAAGAGTGCAGTGTGAAGTGGGGGAGAGAGTGTAAAGTCTACGTGAGGCATCGATTGTCCTGAAATTATAAAGTAAATGTGACAAAATGTTAACATTTGTTAAATTTGAGTGATAAATACATGGGTTATCATTTTATTTTTTGTAATATCTTATTTATTTGTCATTTCATAATAAAGATAGAAACAAAGGAAAGATATTTCCAAAATACTGTTTATTTCAAAAACACTGGGTATAACACACTATAATTCCATCATTAAAAATAATGCATTTAGGGCCGGCCCGGTGGCACACTGCTACAGTGCGCCACTTGGGAGCATGGCAGCACTCCCGCCGAGGGTTCAGATCTCACATACAGACCGGTTCCCACTCACTGGCTGAGCGAGGTGCGGGCGCAGCACCGAGGGTTGCGATCCCGTTGCCGGTCCCAGTCCGGTACGGGCGCGACACTGAGGGTTGCGATCCATTGCCGGACACGAAAAAAGCCAAAAAGAAAAAAATAAAATAAATAAATAATGCATTTATATTTGTGCATATTCTTATGTATGCACAATATTAACCATTCTGCAACAGTTGTTAAGGATATCCTTATCCTCAAAAAAAAATAAAAAATACAGTAGCTGTTTTCTTCCCTGAATAACAAAATCAAGTAATTTCTCTTTACCAGTTTTCCAGACAATGTCTACAGATATTATTTATGAACCTAGCAAAGCAGACACACAAAAAACCAACAAGATAAATGCTCTGATTGTAGAAGCAAAGTACACTCTCTATAATAAAAGGTTTTATGCAGTTTTTTGAGGACTTGAACATACAATCTGCCATTGTCTATTTTTTTTTTTTTTGAATGTTGTTCATTGGTTTTACCATACACCTGGTATGATGGTTAATTTTATGAATGGTCCATCGGGTGCCCTGATTAAACATTATTTATGGGTGTATCTGTCATGGTGTTTCCAGATGAGATTAATATTTGAATTGGTGGACTCAGTAAAGGAGATTTACCTTTCCAATGTGGGTGGGCATTACAAATGTGTTAAGGACCTGAATAGGACAAAAGAAAAAGGAAGGAGAAATTTACCCCCTTTTTTTCTGTCTTGCTGCTTGAAGCAGAACATCTCATTTTATGTCATCTTCTCCTGCCCTTGGACTGGAATTTGCACCACTCACTCTTCTGATTCTCAGGCCTTTGGACGCAGACTGAATTACACCACAAGCTTTCCTGGGTCTACATTCTGCAGAAAGCAGATTGTGTGACTTCTCAGCCCCCATAATCATGTGAGATAAAGCTCACTGAGTGTCACGCAATTATGGAGACTGCTTATAGCCATCTGATATTGGACAAAGGCAACAAAAATCTACATTGGGGAAAAGACCGCCTCTTCAACAAGTGGTGCTGGGAAAACTGGATATCCATATGCAGAAGAATGAAACTAGATATGCATCTCTCACCATACACTAAAATCAACTCAAAATGGATTAAAGGCTTAATAAAAGACATGAAACTGTAAAATTACTAATGGAGAATATAGGTGAAACACTTCAGCAATTAGCTCTGGGCACAGGCTTTATGAACATGAGCCAAAAAGCATAAGCAGCAAAAGAAAAAGTAAACAAATGGAACTATATCAAACTAAAAAGCTTCTGCACAGCAAAGGAAACAATCAACAGAGTGAAATGACAACCTACAGAGTGGCAAAAAAACATTGCCAACTATGCATCCATCGAGGGATTAATATCCAGAATATACATAGAACTCAAGAAATTATACAGTAAAAAAGCAAATGACCCAATTAAAAAATGGGCAAAGGAGCTAAATAGACATTTTTCAAAGGAAGACATACAAATGGCCAACAGATACATGAAAAAATGCTCAACATCACTAGTCATCAGGGAAACGCAAATTAAAACTACATTGAGATACAACCTTAGACTGGCTATAATCAAAAAGACAGTGAATAACAAATGCTGATGAGAGTTTGGAGAGAAGGGAACACTCCTATACTGTTGGTGGGACTGTAAATTAGTACAACCACTATGGAAAACAGTATGGAGGTTTCTCAAACAACTATAGATAGATCTTCCATACAATCCTTCAATCCTTTTTCTGGGTATGTACCCAGAGGAATGGAAATCATCATGTCAAAGGGATACCTGTACTCCCATATTCAGTGCAGTTCTATTTACAATAGTCAGAATATGGAACCAACCTAAATGTCCACGGATGGATGACTGGATAAGGAAATTGTGGTATATATATATATATATATATATACACACACACACACACATACCATGGAATACTACTCTGCCATAAAAAAGTATGAAATACTCCCATTTGCAACAACATGGATGAACTTGAGAAACTTTTGTTGGGTGAAATAAGCAAAACACAGAGGGATAAATACTGCATGTGCTCACTCATATATGGGAGCTAAGAGAGAAAGAAAGGGAGGAAAGAAAGACCACAGTAGTGTGGTGGTCTTACAGAGGCAGGGAACATCCCTAGAGCTGCAAAGTGGAGTGTGGGGGACAGGGGTGTGGGAGGGTGGTTGGGGGACAAATGTGTGGGGACACGGGGTATATAAGCAATTTTGGTAATTTGTATCTCATGAATATTCATAATAATAAAAAATAAAAATAAAGAAGTTGCATGATATATAGATATAGATAGAGAATATCTAGTTAGTTGTAGAACTGAGATTATTAAATATATTACCAAACTCAACTACATTTCTTTCCACTCCATCATATGATTAAAAATAAAAATAGTTTAATATTATCAAAGAAAAAAACAAGACAAGTAAGGAGATTGATTTTATTCAGGCTATTTCAATAGAGAGAACAACTCAGATCCAAAGATCAGAGAATCTGGCAGAATGATTTTACCTTAGATTTTGATAAGGGGTAGTTATAAGGTGGAGGGGATACACAGGATTGCTTTGCAGTCAGGGAAAATTTCAGTTAACTAGCTGAACAAGAAATGTTTGTCTCTATGTCTAGCTAGTTTCAGGGAAAAGCAGTTGAAATCTTAGCTATTCATTCATGAGACAAAGAACCTAAAGTTAGGTACCAGTGAAAGTGGAAGAGTCCACCGCTGACTTTGTCAGCAGGTTCAGACAAAAGGATAAAGGGCTGTATTTGGCTTTGTCATGAAGACATAAGTCAAATAATAAACATTTAACTTTTTTTCTAGAAAAAATAAGGATAGCACCATGACTAACCATGCAGACCTGCATCTAGACTGTTTGGGTTAAATTCTCAATTTTGCTAATTTTATGACTTTCAGCAAGTTACTTAACCTCCATAAATCTCACTTCACCCACCATAAAAGCAGAAAAATTGTAGTACTTAGTTCTTTTTCTGAGAATTAAGTGATCAAAGTATATCATAGAGTAAGTATTCAGTAAATATTAAAAATAAGTTTAAAAAACTTATATTTCATGATTGAAGAAATATAGAGTGCATACTCAAAGTATTTAAATATGAGTAAAATTGTGATATATATTTCCATTCCAGATTCTTTTTCCCAGCCAACAAATATACACTAAACATTTACGTGTCTATGTTCTATCTCCTACTTTTTCTAACAATTTATTATGAAAAATTTCAAGCCCACAAAAAACTTGAAATAACATACAGTAAACAGTATATATCCACCTCTAAATTCTATAATTAATATCTATCTAAATATGATTTATCATGTCTATTTGACTATACATGCATTATGCACATTATTTATTGAGTACATTTCAAAGTTTGTTTCCAACATCAGTACATCTTACTCCTAAACATTTGCACATACCTATCATTAACTAGACTTCACTATTTGTTTATAATCTTTTTCCAGCTTCTACTTTTTTTATTTTTTGGAAGATCTAGAAGTATTGGACCCTCACATATGTGTTTGTTATAATTTTCACGTTTTGGATAATGTTTAAATTTCCAGCTACCATCAACATTATGTTATATTCTAAAATGACAGTAACTTACACGTGTAAACTACTGCTGCCTGCCCATCAGCACTCAGAAAGAAAGAGGACATACTTTTCCTAAAAAATGTTATCAAGAGAATTGGGTTACACACCTCTGTCAAATACATCCTCAAATCCTAGCTTGGGTCTATTCAAATTAGATTTAGTTTAGATCGGAGTTGATTGAGAACTTTTTTCATAGGAGCATCTTAAAAAATGTTAGATTCTATAATTATTAAAGTATAGATGACATGGTTTTATTGTAATTGGATTTGCTGCATGTAGATTAAAGAATGCATTCATTTTTAGCAATTTAGTGTCATTGAAATTGCTAATTATATTTTTTCTTTTAACATTTTCTTTTTCTTACTCTAATAATAGATGGTCATTGTGGAACACATTGAAAGTACACATAAGCACCCACAGGCATAACTCATATTAACATTATGTTATTCTTCCAAACTTAATATATACACAAAATGAAGTTTATTTTTGTCTGTTTGCCTATTTATCATATCAAATAAAAAATGCTGAGTGGACTGACATCCACTCTGAAGGATGTTAGAGATGGCCAGACTTAATATACAGGATATATATATATATATATATATATATATATATGTCATGCATGAACTTTACTTTGAAGTACCTTAAGAACTACCTGAAAGATAGAGAAGCTATTTTCAAAGCCTATAAAATATAAGCACGCCAAGTTGTCCATGAGACTACAGCTTAGACAAATCATGTCATGCATATTAAGATACTATGGACAGAGGAAACGAGCATTGATTTCATATTTGAGCCCCAGCAGAAAATCTGAAGGGGAGGCAATTTGAAATCAAACTGCTCTTTGCAAACTCTACCCTGTCTCAGTAAGTAGCAAAAGGGATTTACTTTCTTAATTATGTCCGATAAAGCTATGGAGTATTTCCTAGACAGCCTAATAATGTGTGTGTGTTTAAATTTGCTTATTATAAAAATGTTGTATAAACCAAAAGATAAATGCAATGAAACTTTTCATGATACTTTTAATGGAAGTTATATTAGTGAGTTTGTGGCTGCATGCTAGAGAAAAATCAAATTAACATTGGTAAAATTCACAAGATTTTGTTCTTTCAAGTAAATAATCTCAAGGTTGACAGTCTAGGACAGCTATACGGTGGCTGCAGGAGCTCCTGGCACTATCACACCAGTATTCAAGCTAATGGGGGAAAAAAATGAGTAAGAGGTCAACCCCTACACTTAAAAATAACTCACTAAAGTTGTACATTTCACTGTTCATAAATTAGTCACACAGTTGAACACAAGTCTACAAAATGTAAATTGTATTACGACATTTATTACTGAGGTAGAATAGATTGGATATAGGGGAACAGGTAAAAATCTGCCACAGTCCACCTGGATTCTCATAGCGGTTTCTGTATTCAATCTGTTGCCCTGTGTTGTTTTGGCCAATGCATGTGAAGAAAATTTGGCTTCACACATACAGGTAGTTGGAAAATGGAGAAGCATTTTAATAGTCTTTTCAAATAACTGTAGGTATTTTTTCTTTGATACTAAACAAGTGATAGTTTCTTA
The DNA here is from genome assembly GCF_000696425.1 of Galeopterus variegatus. Lineage (NCBI taxonomy): Eukaryota > Metazoa > Chordata > Mammalia > Dermoptera > Cynocephalidae > Galeopterus > Galeopterus variegatus. Next base: position 173,681 of record NW_007727600.1, on the reverse strand, counting down.
AAGGGTTAGTTGCAATGTGGAGTCTGAAATCCTATCAATGTACTTTTTGTACCTCATACACTTGTGAGACAACGAGAGTGTAAAGGCAAATAGAGTCTTTCTATTGTTATGAAATAGTTTTTACTTTGCCCCCAAAACGGTCTCAGAGATCAAAGAGGAGTGTCCAGAACCTTTCCTGTAGACAATAATCTTGATTTTTATCTTTATCTCGAGGCTGAGTCTTAATCAGTCTTTATCACTCAGGGACTTCTTCAGTTATATTTCTTACTGTTTAGAATATACAATCAGTTGATATTTCGACATCAAAAGTTTTTAACTTTATAGAAATCGTTGTTCCTTCTCATTTCTGCTTGTAAAACTTCCAGTTGCCTATGGCATATCTTTTTTTTTTTTTAATTGAAACATCATTGATTGTACATAGCTGTGGGGTACAGCATTGAATATCTGTACCTGTATGTAATATGTGGTGCTCAAATCAGGATAATCAGTATACTCAACATTACATAATGTAATCATTTTTTGTGGCCCTGTTTATAAATTTCTCGCTTACCCCGCTCCGCACCCTTCCCACCTTTGATAGCTTCAGTTCTGTTCTCTCCTTTTGAAAGTTCAGTGAATTACTGTGATCGTTGTATCTTTCTTTTTCATTTTATTTATTTTTTTAGGCCCCACTTATGAGTCAGGACATGCGGTATTTCTCTATCTGTATCTGGCTTATTTCACTTAACGTAAACATATCTTTCTTACAACATATTGTTTAATATTGCCATGCTGACCAGCACACACTTCAATTTTAAAACCTCGTTCTCTACAGCCACAAATGCAATGCACACACAAAGTAGGCCCTGCTCTCCCCAAGACCAATAGCTAGATCAATAGCAGGATCAATAGTCAAGACAATTATGCTGCAATAATGACAAAAAACAATACCTTACTGACTTAAATAAAGGATCATTTCTTCCTTACCTTACATGTCAAACTTAAAAACAGCAACAGCCCCTAATCTATAGTCATTCAAAGACCCAGGCTGGTAGAATCACTACTTTTTGATGCCACCAGCTGAGCAAGTAGCTTTGAGCTGCAGCAAAGCAAGAGAGCACGAGTGTCTCACACCAGCGGTTAAAAGCTTCAGCTCAGAAGTGACACTCATTGGCCGGAGTTGATCACATGGTCCCCACCACACTACAAAGTTCATAAGTATAATCATGCTTTGTGTCTAGAATCAGAGGAAAACCTGCTGTAAAGGACAGGGTCAAACACCTTAAATCTTTTTAACTTGTATTCATAAATTTAATATATTCAATTTCCTTTTTGATTAATTGAATTATGTATTTGAAAAACAAATTTCACTGAATATGTAAGTTTTACAGATATAATTAACTTCATCATTATGGCAATTCTTAAAATCCCTCAAAGATTCTATCAGTGTATATGAAATAATAATATTTCATTTTAAAATCAGACATCTAGATCAGTTACCTAATCAAACATTTTACAGTTGTAATTAGAACATTTATTTGTAATTCTAATATGGTTTTCTGAACATAATGCAAAAATATTAGAAAACAATTATAAATAATTTCAAATCTTCTCTGAGATGAAAGATGCTAATTCGCTAAAGAAATAATTATCTTAATTCAGACTATTTGGAAGTATCTTTCAAACACTGTCGTTATTGCCTTCGCAGCTTGAAGAACTGTTTTCACTACTTAAAATACCTGCTGAGTAATCAACCAGATTCTCATCTGTGATACTGATAAAATTCACTGAGCCCTATTTATGATCTATAACAGTAATTCCAGATCAAAATCCTGGCAGCGACCACCTAGCCTTCATTTTAGGATTTGAGTCATAAATTAATTTCATGTCAGATTAGAATCTCTAATTTTTACCCACGTAGCTACATTAGTTAATTGGATTCAACTTAGCTATTTACTGTTTTGGTCTATTTTGACAAATCTTCCTAACTTCTTCCTAATTAGTGAAGATTAAACATAAATTACATTTTACTGGGTGATGTGAATCACAAAACTATATTGGCTGTATGGGCACACTCCTAAGATTTGACAGCAAGTACCTGACAACTTAGTTTCCAAATATTTGAAACAAAAGTTAACAAAACTGCAAGAAAAAATTTGACAAACCAAATTCAGTTGCATTTCTATACACAAGCAAGAGATGGCTATATGATGTAGTTTTTAAAATACTGAGAGATTTAACATGTTTCTCAGAATAATTGTCAGATTAGGCAAAACATTAATAAAAATATACTAGATTCATAATGCACAATTGCTAATTGATCTAATGACCATATATACAACCAATAGCCAGCATTTAAAAAATACACATTCTTCTCAAGTGCGTGTAAAATGTAGAGAAAACTGACCATGCACTGAGCCATAAAAGAATGAACAATTTTAAAAGAATTAGTACCATCATAAAGATTTATTCTTTAATCATAATGTATTTGAGTTAGAAATTAAAAACAAAAAAATGTGTTTTTAAAAAATGCATTTGACAATATATACAAATGCACAAACACACACACACTTCCTCAAATACTTCCTAATTACTCATTGGTTAAGAAATAAACCAGGAAAGAAAGCAAAAGTGTTTAGAACTGAAGGATAATTTGTTTATTGCAGATCAAGCAGTACTTGGAGGGGAATTTATATACTTAAATGTCGATATCAGAAAGGAAGGTCTAAAAACTTAAGTTAGAAACAAACAGATAAACCCAATAAAAGTAAGCAAGCAAAAAGGCATAAAATAATAACAAAAGAAGTAGAGAAGATTAAAAATGCCAGAGGTTCATTTTTTAAAAGAGTAACACAATTGCCAGATATCTGCACAAAACAAACCAGAAAAAAAAGGGAGAAGACACAAATGAACAGTCTTAGAAATGTAAAGGGGATAAAAGGAAATATAATGAAAAACATTATTGCAAATTGGGAAAAATTAGAGGAAATAAACATTTTCCTAGAAAAATACTTACCGCAGTTGCTGAAGAATAAACAGAAGCTTTAAATAGCCCTACCGCCGCTAAGAAACTGAATCAGTAAATAAAATTCAGTCTCCATTCTACAAAGAACAGGTCCAATAATTTTACAGATAAGTTATACTAAATAATCAAAGAAAAAAATATTCCAACCTTAAAAAAAATCTCTTTTTATGAGATTAGAGAACAGGGAACATGCCCTCCCCTCTCCAATTTATTTTATGAGGCCAGAATAAACTTGATATTAAAACCTGTTAAAACCAGAATAAGAAAAGGAATGCATTGGCTAATCTTAATTATTAATAGAGATGTAAAATCCCAAATAAAATAGCATGAAACCAAACCTAGCAATGTATAAAAGAGGTAACAGTTTATGACTCATTTGGGTCAATCCTAGGAGTTCAAGGGTGATTTAACATTATAAAATCTAATAATATAATTTACCAGATAAGTGATCAAATGCAAAAGAACACAAATTATCATTTCAACATTTTTTCAATAAAATGCAGCACTTTTTAATTAAAAAAAGATAAGTCCCTTATTAATAGATTAGAAGGATATTTGATAATAACATCATAATGGGTATCTTAAAATAAAATACAGCAAACATCATACACCATGGTGAAATAGTAGAAACATTCCCTTTAAAATTGGGAAAAGTTCACAAATGCCTGCTAACATCACTTCTATTCAATGTTGTACTAGAACTGTTATTCAGCACAAGGGCTCAATGAAAGAAAAAAAACAGGTCTAAAAAATATGTAAAAAGAAATTAAATTGTCCTTCTTTGTAGGGAACGTTATCATCTATAACCAAAAAGCCACCAATTATTGGAAATAAGCAAGGTTAGAAATACTGTAGATATAAAATCAAACATAAAAATTCAGCTGCATTTCTATACACAAGCAAGAGATGGCTACATGGTGCAGCTTTTAAAATATACCACTTAAAATATCAATAAAAGTACTTATAATAAATATAAAAGTACATATAAGTAGTAAATAGATAACATGATAGATGTATGACTTTCATGGAGAAACATACTAAGCTTTACTGAAGAATATTAATGAAACCTAAACAAATAGAAAGAGGTGCTATATTCATGTTTGATGACTTAAAATTGTAAAGACTACAATTACGCCATGTAGTCAATGCATTTCTGATGAAACCCCTATTAGGGTTTTTATTAGAATTCATCATGCTTATTCTAAAATTTATACGGAAAGCAATACAATTGAGAAGATCAACATATGAAGATTTGCCTTATCAGAGGCTAATATTTATGATGAAGCTACAATAAATAACAACACAATATTTTACTGGCACAGGGATAGGTAAATACAATTAGGAAAGGAATAAAGAAAATAAATGGAGACTTGATATAGGAAGAAAATGTTATGGAAGCTCCTGTGGGTAAAGGTGGAATATTCAATAAGTGGGTTCCAATCTGGAAGGTTATCCATATATATTTTTTAAAAAGACATTTATTTCTACTACACAATGCTTACAAAAATTAATTCGAGATGAATTTAGAGTCCTGCACCTGAAAAACATAATTTTAAAACATGGGAGGAAAATATAGAAAAAAATCATTATGAAGTTGTGTGATGAGGGTGATTAGGCTATGTGCCTTTCATCATCCACCCAGCTTGTCCAGATTTATTCCAGGGTATTGGAACTTCCAATATCACTGAGAGAGCAAGTCCCAATCCTCCTTCACTTTGTAAATCTCTGTGTGGTGTTTGCTACTGTGCCACTAGCCGAAGCAAGTCACATAGTAAGACCCGAGTCAGTCAGTGTAGGAGGGAATCATCCAAAGATGTGAATTCTGGAAGGCATGAACAAATTGGAGGGGTGAAGGTTACTGCAACAAATGCTCTACAAAACACACATATTCTATAAAACTAAAATCCATAACAGAAAATTTTTTATCTGGAAGGCATGAACAAATTGGAGGGGTGAAGGTTACTGCAACAAATGCTCTACAAAACACGCATATTCTATAAAACTAAAATCCATAACAGAAAATTTTTTAAAAAAAAAACCATAAAATACAGGTAACTGGCTAACCCTTGCTCTGGGAGCGTAAAGGGAGAGTCACAGTTGAGGGAAAAATACACAGAAATTCAAAGTTTTAAGATGATTTAATTTTTAAAGCTAAATTGTAGGTATAAGAATGTTCATTATGTAATTTTCTGTGTGTTCCGATGTTATTTGTGTTATTAAATAGCTAATAATACGTTTTTTAAAACTTAATTACTAGGAAGAACTAAAAAGCAAAATTGGTCATAAATTATTCTTTTGTAAAATAAAAGTAAAAAGGCAATATGGGTTAAGTCCACAGAATTCTGAGAGAAAAATGTATGATCCACAAATTTTATACTGAACTAAAATAACAATAAAAATTAAATAATGTGATATTTACAATCCATGTACCACTCTTGAAATGATTTTTAAAAGCACAAGTAAAAGTTACATAAAAATGAACTTCAATTCAGCGTGTGTGATATAAAATTAGGAGTGCAAGAGTAGAAAACATTAAAATCAACTAAAAAAAGCTAATATTTAAATATATCTGGTTGAAAACTGATTATAAATTCTTAAAATGTGCTAAAAATACATCTTTAAAGATTTTAAATGGATGCAATATGGCTATGCCACTCACATAGAAAACTCAAAACGATTAATAGGCATTTATTAGCACAAAAAGAAAAAGTCCAGCAAGGGGGCAGAGTATGATGTCAATATAAAAACTAGTAACAGACTTGTAATAACCAAATTACTCAGTGAGAAAGTGAGATACTATTTATATTAGTAACCATAAATATGTATTATCTATAGTCATACTTGCAAAGAATACATAATTCTGCAAAATTCTAATAAATAAAATAAAAGAAGTACTGAGGAAAATGGACATACACACCAAATTAACAGAGGGACCCCTAAACAGTGTAAACACATCAATTGTCCTTGTTTAAAAATAAGTGAACTTCAATTAAAATCACAGCAAAATTGGGTTTTTGTTGAGGAAGGGAGCGTGGCTGGTTAGTTTATGGCTGTGCTGCCTTTTGTTCCTGAGAATCAAGAGTGTCAGGCAGCTCTGCAAGAACCTGGAGGCGACCAGGGAAGGCAGAAGGAACAGGCATTGCGCAGGTGGGCACGCCAGTGCCAGCCCACGGAACCGTGGCTCCAGGTGGTTCCCTCACCTGGCTGCCTTGAACCCAGGCAGGGGGGAGCTCCAGGACCCGCTCCTGCACCCTGAACCGGCTCTGCACAGGGGAGCCCGCCGGAAGCTGCTGGCAGCAGCAACAGAGAGCGGAACCAGCGGCTCCACGCGGCCCCTCTCCCCACCGCCTCGGACCCAGGCAGGGGGGTGGAGCACCGGGCCCTGCCCCGTACCCTGAACTGGCACCATGCAGCTGAGCCCGCCCATACCCCCCATCAGAACTTCATGGCTCCAGATGGCCTCCTCACCCCTCCGCCTTGGACTCAGGCAGTGGGGGGAGCTCCAGGCCCCACCACACCGCCCTGAACCGGCACCACTCAGATGAGCCCACTATGGGCAGCTGGCAGCAACACCAGCCAATGGAACCATGTGTCTCCACACAGCCCCTCATCCTGCCTCAGACCCAGGAAGGAGCACCAGCCTACAGTTCCGACCCACCGACTTTGGCCCAGCAGAACTCCATGCACTAGGGGCTCATTCTATGACCAGAGTCTAGAACGGGAACCAAGGTGGTTTAACATAACCACCACCACACCTGCTATCAAGCAAGGACAATTCACCCCCCACGTAGCAACCAAGGCCACTCCACAGCCAACCACAGTGTAACAGAAGAAGCAAACCCCCTACCGAATGACCAAGCATCAGTGAAAAAACACTAGAAGCACAAACAATCAAGAAGAAATGACACCACCGAAAGGATACAGTAATGCCCCAAAGTCAGACTCCATGGAACAGGGAATCCTTGAAATGTCTGAAAAAAAATTTGATCAAAATGATCTTAAGAAAGGAAGACTCAATTAGAGACCACAATGAAATAAGAAAAAACATCTAGAATATGAAGGAAGAAATCTACACACAGATTAATACCATTAAAAAAGTGTGTAGCAGAACTTCTAGAAATGAAAGATTCACTCATTGAAATAAAAAACACGACTGAGAGCTTTAGCAGCAGGGTGGAGCAAGCAAAAGAAAGAATTTCAGAGCTTGAAGACAAGTCTTTTTGAAATAAGTCAAGCAGACAAAAAAAGGAAAAAATAATTTAAAATAATGAGGAAAACCTATGAGAGATAGCAGACAACCTCAATCACTATAACATGCAAATTGTGGGTATTCCTGAAGGGCAGGAGAAAGGAAAAGGTATCAAAAACCTACTCAAGGAAATAGTAACAGAAATCTTCCCAGGTGTAGGGTGAGATACTGACCTTCAGATCCAGGAAGCTCAAAGGTCCCCAAACAGATTCAACCAAATAAATCCTCCCCAAGACATTTTATAGTTAAATTCACAAAGCTCAAAGACAAAGAGAGAATTCTACAAGTAGCAGGACAAAAGCATCAGGTCACTTATAGGGGAACCCCCATCAAACTAACAGCAGACTTCTCAACCGAAACCATATGGACCAGAAGAAGTGGAATGATATATTCAAAATGCTAAAAGAAAAAAACTGCCAGCCAAGAATTCTTTACCCAGCAAGTCTCTCCTTCAGAAATGAGGGAGAAATAGTGTATTTCCCAGTTAAACAAAAGTTGTGCGAGTTCACCACCACACAACCAGCCCTGAAGGAATTCTCAAGAGTCATTCATCTGGAATCTGAATAATGGTGACCATCAACACAAAAGTACAAGAAAGAGCAAAACCTACAGTTAAAACAAAAATGCCAGCAAGAAACAGAAAGAAGCTAAATCATTTCACCTTAAATTCCCAACTCACATTGAAGAAGAGAAATAAAAGGGGAAATAATGATCAAAAGATGTTTAAACCACCTAAACAAGTATCAATTAAATGACAGGAAATAAACAACACTTCTCAATAACTACTCTGAATGTGAATGGACTAAACTCCCCATTCAAAAGATACAGACTAACTGACTGGATTAAAAAGCTAGACCCACGTATATGCTGTGTTCAAGAGACCCTCCTCACCTGTAAAGACACTCATAGACTAAAAGTGAAGGGATGGAAAAAGATATGCCATGTAAATGGAAACCAAAAACGAGCAGGAGTAGATATTCTTAAATCAGACAAAATAGACTTTAAACCAAAAAACATTTAAAAAAACAAAGAAGGCCATTATATAATGATAAAGGGAACTATCCAGCTAGAAGACATAATAATCATAAACATGTATGCACCCAATACTGGAGCACCCAGATATATTAAGCAAACACTCTTAGACCTAAAGGAGGAGATAGACCAAATACATTAATAGTGGGTGATCTGAACACTGTTCTCAGTATATGACAGGTCTTTCAGGCAACAAAGAGACACAGAGTTTAATCTATACCCTAGACCAACTGGACTTGGCAGATATATACAGAAGATTTCACCCAACCAGTAAAGAATACACTTTCTTATCATCAGCTCACAATACATTCTCCAGGATAGACCACATTTTAGGTCACAAATCTAGTCTCAGCAAATTTTTAAAAATTGAAATCATTCCAATAATCTTTTCAGACCACAATGGACTAAAACTAGAGATAAACAATAAGCAAATCACAGGAAGCTATACAAATACATGGAAAAAAAATAATGGGCTCCTGAATGACCTATGGGTCCAAGAAAAAATTAAACAGGAAATCAAAAAATTTCTAGAAACTAATGAAAATAAAGATGCATCATGCCAAAACTTGTGGGATACTGCAAAAGCAGTACTAAGAGGCAAATTTATTGCAGTAAACACTTATATCAAAAAACATGGATAGACTCCAAATAAACAGCCTGATGCTATGCCTCAAAGCACTTGAAAACAACAATCCAAACCTAAAGGCAATAGACAGAAAGAAATAATTAAGACCAGAGGAGAACTAAATGAAATAGAGACCCAAAAACAATAGAAATGATCAACAAAATTAAAAGTTGTTTTTTTGAGAAGATAAACAAAATAGAAACACCATTAGCTAGATTAACAAAAAAAAAAAAAAAAGGAGAGAGAAGACCCAAATAACAAAAATCAGAAATTAAAAGGGAGACATTACAACAGATACCACAGAAATACAAAGACTCATTAGAGACTGTTACAAACAACTGTATGACAACAAATTTGAAAATCTGGAAGATATGAATAAGTTTTTAGACACATATAAATTACCAAGACTGAACCAAGAAGAGATAGAAAACCTGAACAGACCAATAACAAGCAAGGAGATTGAATCAGTAATTAGCAATCTTCCAACAAAAAAAAGTCTGGGTCCGGATGGCTTTACAGCTGAATTCTATCAAAGTTTTAAAGAGGAGTTAATACCAATTCTCATGAAACTGTTCCAAAAAATTGAAACAGATGCTACTCTCCCAAACTCATTCTATGAGGCCAACATACCTCTGATACCCAAACCAGATAAAGATAGAACAAAAAAAGAAAACTACAGGCCAATATCCTTGATGAACCTAGATGCTAAAATCCTCAACAAAATATTAGCAATTAGAATACAGCAACATATTTAAAAAATTATACACTATGATCAAGTAGAAACTGTTGTATATATACACTATGCAATACTACTCTGCCATAAAAAAAGAATGAAATACTCCCATTTGCAACAACATGGATGAACCTGGAGAAACTTATGTTGAGTGCAACAAGCAAAGCACAGAGGGATAAATACCACATGTGCTCACTCATATGTATGAGCTAAGAGAGAAAGGAAGGAAGGAAAGAAAGATCACAGTAGAACCGTGATCCATCAGAAGGAGGGAACATTCCTAGAGCTACAAATTGAAATTGAGGGGAGAGGGGGAAGGGGACAGGGGTTGGGCGTAATTGGAAGGGGACAAAAGGTACAAAAGTAATTTCTGGTAATAGACATGCTCCCAGCATGAATCAGGCCCCCACATCATGTGCAGGAGGGGTGACAATCAGCTTTGTATCTCATAAAAATTTGTAATAAATAAATAATAAATAAAATCAATGCAAAATTGTAAAGAAAAATTGAAAAATTGCTTCTAAAATTTCCTTCAAAAAAAACTTCATGAGGAGCTAATTTAATATGAGAAAGGTGAGGACCTTTATTTTATTGTGTAATAGGACAGATTATGAAGCCAAAATGAATAAAACTGTGGTAATGATGCCAGGAATTCAGAAACCGATTTATATAAATTGTCATAGTACACAGTAAAGATGTCCTCACAAGTCAGTGGTAAGAATGTATCATGGACTTCTGCATAAAATGCTAAATTGAACACATTTAATTTCACTGCTTCCTGGAATCCAACTAAAATATCAACATAGAACATTATTTTAAATCAAATATATTCAAAGGAGGGGAGAACAAAAGAGAAGAAAATAGCAACAAAATTTTGGAAGTTGGGAAACAGACCAAGTGATAAATAACCTAGATCACCTAAGACAAGTAAATTCTAAGACAGCAATAGAGAAATCCAAAAACTAAAATCAGCTGAAATAAAGAGGAATGTCTGAGTTTCATAATGCCATTTAACTTGCTTTGCTCTCAGTTGCATTGAGACTGCCACCTCAATGCTCTGGTAAAAGACCAAAGATCTATTCATTGTAGATGGTTAAAGAAGTGTGTTTTGGACTGATGAGCATTAGAAATAATTTGGAATGGGAATACTGTACAAAAACAGAAGGATTAAGTCAGAGGTGATTGGTATATGTTTCACAACTGGCTCTGTGAAAAAAATAGATAAATTTTACTGATATAAAGAATGTATAGCATGCAATTTAAAAATCTTAATAAAATATGTAATACATTTTCCTGTAACTTCCATAAAGCCAATTATTCTCAAAGAATGGTTTCACTGATTTTTTTTTCTTTTTTTCTTTTTTTTTGCCAAACTCTTGTATCAGTAGTCATTCTAAGGTTGCAATTATAATAGTTCCAACATGAATGTTGATTATTTTTGTTTACTTAAGGAAAAAGACAATAGTGAAATTTTGAAGATATCTTCAGGCCCTTCATTCATTTGTCAATAACACAACTGACTTCTTTGCTAAATCAGGTAGTAGTTTTCAAGTACTGGAAGAACATTTCTTCATTTTTTTGTGCTATTTATGTGATAGCTAGAGACCCAACCCATTTAAGTTTAAGCTGAATTATTAACATTTTCTATATCATTTTATTAAGTCTAAACAATAAAGAAATAAAGCAAGCCCTGATTTATAGAGTTTTCTGATTTCTGTGATGTAAATACTCCTGCTGTGGCCAGTTTAAAGCTGCCAATGTGACATCACTGATATATAAGCAGACAATCAAAAATTAGCAGAACCTGAAAAGATCAACTCACATAAAAGATCAAAGAAAGAGAATAAAGAAAATGGGAGAAAACATAACTCTATAGGATTAAGAAAATGTCCACACTGACACATCGTCACAAAACCCACTATAATTAGTATTTTCAGAAATAAGAGGGCCGGCCCGGTGGCGCACTGGATAAGTGCGCCGCTTGGGAAGCGCGGCGGGCACTCCCGCCCGAGGGTTCGGATCCCACATACAGACCGGTTCCCACTCACTGGCTGAGCGAGGCGCGGGAGCAACACCGAGGGTTGCAATCCCGTTGCCGGTCCCCGGTCCAGTACGGGGGCAACACTGAGGGTTGCGATCTGTTGCCGGACACGGAAAATGACAAAAGACAAAAAAAAAAAAAAAAAAAGAAAAAAAGAAATAAGAGAAGACACAATAACCATGAAACAAGATTAGGTTGATACAAAAAAGGAATATTCAGACAAAAAAAAAAATAAACTCTTGGAAATTCAACACTGTAACAGAAATTTAAACAGAAGTTAGAAGAAATTTACTAGAAAAGAGAAAATCAAACAAAATAGCAAAGAAAGATAAAAGATGAAGAAACATGAAAATTAGAAGATCGGTCCAGAAGTTCCAATATCCAAAGAAGACAGTTTCAAAAAAGTCATCAAAGAATAGAGAAGAGATTAAATAAATCTAAGAAGTTTTCCTGGAAATAAAATACAATATATTTTAATATAAAGAGCCCAAAGTAATGTCCAGCACAGCAGAAGGAAATTGACCCACACCATTGAACATATTTATATAATTTTAGAACACTGGGGAAAATAAGAGTATCCACTAGCTTTCAGAATGAAAAATAAAAGTAAAATGTATAATTTAAAAGGATCAGTTATCATAGTAGCTTTAGACCTCTCAACAGAAACACTTGAAGCATTTCTATATGACAATAGAAAAACAGCTTTATAAATCTGAAGGAAAATCATATAAAACCCAAAATTCTCTACTCAACCAAGTCTACCTGGCCAACCTATCAATTGTCAATTTCAAGTGTTTGGGAGCTTGAAAATTTTTCTTCCCATCTATATCCTTCTCCCCCGTTCCTCAAGGAAGCTAATGTTTTATTTGTTTCATCAACTTAAGAAACCAACAGCAAAAAGAAGACTCCATATTAGAAACAGAGGAAAGGCAATGGACATCTCTTGGGTAAAGAAGAGAGCCCCGAGAGTGACAGATATGCACCAGCATAGGGGACAATTGCAGCCAGACTGTAGCAGGGCAGAAAGCTCAGGGAAGCTGGTTCAGGAAGATAAAAAGCACAGCCTATCTGATTTGTCTGACCATCAAACGGGAGATTTAAGTAACTGTCTAAGAGTTTTAAGTTTAAGTTAGTGACAAGTACATAGAAAATCAAGCAAATTAAAATGTTATATATATTGGTTGGTTATATGTATTGTTTCTTGCACAAATTTAAGATATATATATATATATATATATATATATATCTTAAATTTGTGCAAGAAACAAACAATACATCCAAGGATTAACCATGAGTAGCATTTAATATACTCATAAGAATTTAAATAGCAATTACCGGTATTATCAAATTATAATTATATTAAGAGAATGGAATTGGGAAGGATACACGTATATGGCAGGGTGGAGTCATAAAGAGCCTTTTCTTCTCTTATAAGAAGTGAATGGACAATATTTAAAACTAAGCAATCAAGAAGTAACAATGTTATTTAGCAAATTATTCAGAGCCATGGAGGTATATAACAAAAATAATGAGCTGAAAGAAATGAAAGTGGATTTTCCAAATTAATACATATGTTAATGTAATTGTAATTAAAATCTCAACAACTTTTTTGGAAGATGGCAGGAAAAGAAGCTTAACAAAATGATTTAAAGCTGTAAAATAACTTTTGAAATAAAGTTATTTCGAAATAGGGTAATTAAGTGTACCGTACTTGCAGGCCAGATAGCAAAACATATGCTCAATTTTCAGTAACTTAGACATTGTGGTGCAATCTCAAAATGTCTCAGAACAGTGACACTTAATAAAAAGTTCAGAAGTAAACATTACAATTTAGCGTCCTGTAACATAGGATAAAGATATTTTTTTATTAGTGGTAAAATGTAAAATCACACCATAAATGGTTCTGGGATAGTAACTTGAAGGGAAAAAAATAAGTGCAATATATTTATATAACATACCACATGATTAATTATATATTAAAAAGTTGTTTAACATATATTATAATTTAATATTTTTTCTTCAGGTTGGAAAGACATTTCTAGGCAAAACAAAGGGAAGAATGCAGGAAAGACATAATTTTGAATAAATAAATAATATAAGATTATTATATGCCTAAAAATATCATGAATACAATAAATTTTCTTCTACAAACTTGAAATTTTTCAGGTCATCAAGTTGGCAGAATAGACAGCCCCCAGCATCAGTCTCCCCCATAATCAACCAACTTAGAACTATTGAAAAGCAAAGACTGCTAATCTGGGACCACTGGAGCTTGGGAGAAGAGGAAGAGTGACCTGTGGTGTTCGTGAAGGCAGGAGAAGCCCTGGTGAGAGGAGGAAGAAACTGCTTTGACTGTTTCAAGCCCCAGCCACTTCAGGGCTGACCCTCTGGAAGGTGGGAAGAAGTAGCAGCACACAGACCAGCAGCCAGCAAAAGCCAAAGCTGACCCTTCATGTGAAGTTGCCTGGAGTCTGCAGAGGAGAAGAGGGTATTGGAAATCATACAAGCCCCCAGGACAGTGAAACCACTGACAGTGTTCTCATGGACCCATATAGGAGTGATGGGCCGCAGCTGACCAAAGAAAGTAACCACCAGAGGCTGGTGAGTCATTGAGAGGCACTCACATGGACCACCCCATGGGAAGCATTCGAAGTGTGAGAGGGGGCCTGACCCACAGGGATAACAGTGGAGTACAGAGTGAGCAGCTTGATCTGCATTCCAATTGGCACAGGCTCACTCAGTAGAGACTTGTCAGGGCAATAGAACTGGATGGGCTACAGTATGATGGAAAGACTTGCTCCCAGGCCAGAATTTCCACATAGCTCAGGTGTATCTCACCTCACAAGACCCAGAAGTGATTAAAAGGCCAGCAATCAAAATACAATCCACACAAAAAGCCTTCCAAAGAAAATAAGCAGCAAAGCAACAATTTAGTGCAATCACAGAGCTCAAAGGCTGGTTCCCACAGGAAGTTCCCCCAATTTTGGAATTAACTAAAACCACAGACCAGAGACAAATTTCTGATATTAATGAGTATATTTCTAACAACATAAAAGAACACCTGTAAAACCTCAAAGAGGTAGCAGTCTCCTTGAATGCCCAGGCATCAACACGAAGATAGCAAGATCAAGAAAGAACAGAGAAATATGACATCAATAAAGGAAAAAATTGAAGCACCAGCAATGGACCCAGAGGAACAGTGGATTTATGAAATATCTGACAGAGAATTCAGAATAATCCTCTAAAGGATGTCCAGTGACTCACAAGAAAAGGCAGATAGAAAATTAAATGGTATCTGGAAAATAATCCAGGATCAGAAAGAGAAGCTTGATAAAGGAACTGAATCAATTTAAAAAAAAAAAAAAGAAACTTTAGAAATAAAGAATATATTATCTGAACTAAAAGAAACTTGATATAAAAACCCAACAGCAGACTTAATGGAAGACAGGAAAGAGCAGTAAACTTGAAGACAGAATATAGGAAATTATTCAATCATAGGAGCAAAATGAAAAAAAGGATAAGAAAAAATGAAACAGAAATAAAAGCAAATATGAGACCCCATCAAGTGAAATAAGCTCTGTATAATTGGCATACCTGAAGAAGAGGAAAAAGGAAGAGATGTAGAAAGCATATTCAAGGCAATAATAGCTGAAAATGTACCAAGTATGGAGAAAGATGTCAGCATCCAGATACAAGATGCTCAGAGGTCATCAACCAAATTCAACCCAAGGAGGTACACCCTAAGGCACATCATAATCACGTTATCAAAAACCAAAGACAAAAAGAGAACACTGAAACAACAAGAGAAAAGAAACATATAACATTCAATGGAGCCCCAATACATCACTCAGCAGATTTCTCAGTATAAACCCTGCAGGACAGAAGAGAATGGGATGATATGTTCAGGGTACTAAAGAAAAAAGACTTTCAGCCAAGAATTCTGTATCCAGCAAAACTAACCTTCAAATATAAAGAAAAAATAAAGTCTTTCCCAGACAAACAAAAGTTAAGGGAATTCACCTACACTAGACCTGCCTAACAAGAAATGCTAAAGGGAGTTCTTCAAGAAGTTTGAAGGAAGACAATGCTAAGGAGTGACAAGAGAACATTTGAAGGTACATAATTCATTAATAAAGTAATTTCACAGGCAATCTCAGAACATTCCAATTTCATAAAGGTGGTGACCAAACTGCTTACATCCTTAGTATGAAGACTAAAGGATAAATCTAACAAGACACTAGTATATACAACAACCATATAAGAGATAGGCAATATTAAAAGATGTAACTTGAAACAATAAATTGTCAAAAAGTGGAGGGAATGATTCCAAAGCATAGAGTTGGCTTTGTTTCTGCTTTCTTTTTTCTTAGATATCAAAATTAAGTTAATTAGTCTAAAAGAATCTGTTATAAATATAACATGTTTTTCTGTAAGCCTCATGGTAACCACAACATAAAAACTTTGAGACATATTAAAAATAATTAACGAAAAATCAAAATACTCTGATAGAAAGTAAATACTCATGAAGGAAAACAGTAAGATTAGAGAAAAAGAAAAAGGATCAACCAAACAACTAGAAAAAAAGAACCAAATGGCAGCAACAAGTCCCTACAAATCAATAATAACTCTAAATGTAAATGGATTAAATCCCCAATTAAAAGATAATTGTTTTATAATCATTGGATTATAAAACAAGAACCAACAATATGCTACCTACAAGAAACTCACTTCTCCTATAAAAACAAACACCTTCTGAAAGTAAAGAGATAGAAAACGATATTTCATGCAAATGGAAACCAAAAAAGAGCAGGAATAGCTATCCTTACAACAAACAAAACAGACTTCAAACCAAGGAAAGTATAAAATGATAGGAAGGGCATTATATAATGATAAAAAGATCAACTCAACAAAAGTATATGACAATTCTAAATATACATGCATCCAACTCTGAAGTACCCAGTTATATAAAGCAATTACTATTTATTACACCTAACATGGAAAACAGACTCCAACACAATAATAGTTGGGAATTTCAGCATCCCACTTTCACCAAAGGACATATCATCCAAACAGAAAATTAATCAGGAAACATCAGAATTAATCTCTACTATTGGCTGATTTCACCTAACAGACATATATAGAACATTTCATCAAACAGTTTCAGAATACACATTCTTCTCCGCAACACATAGAACATTCTCTAGAATATCCCATATTTTAGATCACAAAACAAGTCTCAACAATTTTAAAATAATTAAAATCATATCAACTCGCTGGTCCAACCTTGGAATAAAACTATAAATCAACAACAAAAGGGACACTAGAAACTGTACAAATACATGGAAATTAGATGATATGCTCCTAATCAATGAATGGGTGAAATAAGAAATCAAGAAGAAAATGTAAAATTCCTGTAGACAAATGAAAATGATAATACAACACACGAGAACATATGGGATACAGAAAAAGCAGTTCTAAGAGGGAAGTTTATAGCAATAAATGCCCATATCAAAAAGGGAGAAAGATTTCTAAGAAACAACCTAACATTACACTTCAAGTAACTTGAAAAACAAGAACAAACCAAAACCTAAATTGGTAAAAGGAGAGAAATAAGAAAGATCAGGCAGAAATAAATAAATTAGAGATGTAAAAAAATACAAAGGACTGATGAAACAAAGAGTTGGTTTTTCAAAAAGGTAAATAAAATTGATAAATCTTTACCTAAACTAACAAAGAAAAAAGAGAGAAGACTCAAATAAATAAAATCGTAAATGGAAAAAAAGAGAAATTATAACTGATAGCACAGCAGTATAAAGGAACATAAGAGAATACAGTGAACAGCTATATGCCCACAATCTGGAAAACCTAGAAGAAATGAATAAATTCCTGGATGCATACAACTTATCAAGGTTGAATCATGAAGAACTGGAAAACCTAAACAGACCAGCAACAAGTAATGAGACTGAAGCAAGAATAAAGTCTCCCAACAAAGAAAACCCCATGACCACATGGCTTCGCTGCTGAATTCTACCAAAAATATAAAGAAGAACTAATACCAAAGCTTCTCAAACTCTTCCAAAAATTGAAGAGGAAGGAATATTCCCAAATTCATTCTATGAGACCTAAATTAACCTCATATCAAAACTGGAAAAGGACACAACAACAACAACAAAAAAAAACTACAGATCAATATCCATAATGAACACAGATGTGAAGATCCTAAATAAAATGCTAGCAAACAGAGTCCAACAACACATTAAAATGATCATTCACCATGATTGAGTGGGATTCATCCCAGGAATGCAAGGATGGTTCAATATATGCAAATTAATAAATAGATACACCACATCAACAGAATGAAAAAAGAAAACCATATAATGATCATATCAGTTGCATAAAAAGCATTTGATAAAATCCAATACCCTTGATAATAATTTATTGGTATTATTCTATACCAATAAATTAGGTATAGAAGGAATGCACATCAATACAATAAATGCCACATGTGACAAACTCACAGCTTAATATCATACCGAATGGACGAAAGTTGGAAGCTTTTCCTGTAAGATCTGGAACAAGACAAGGATGCCCACATATCCCACTCTTATTTAACATGGTGCTAGAAATTCTAGCCACTGCAATAAGGCAAGAAAAAGCAATAAAGGCCATCCAAATCTGAAAGGAGAAAGTCAAACTATCCCTATTTGCAGATGACATGATCCTATACATAGAAAACCCTAAAGACTCCACCAAAAAATTACTAGAACTAATAAATGAATTCAGTATAGTGACAGGATACAAAATTGATACACACAAATAAATAGCCTTTCTATGTGCCAATAAATAAATAGCTGGAAAAGAAATTAGGAAAGTAATAGCATTCACAATAGCTATCGAAAAAAATAAAATACTTAGGAGTAAATTTAACTAAGGAGGTAAAAGACCTTTGCAATGAAAACTATAAAACCTCCATGACAAAAATTGAAGACGACACAAATAAATGGAAATGTATCCCATTTTCTTGGGTTGAAAGAATTAATATCATCAAAATATTCACAGTAATCAAAGCAATCTATACATTGAATGCAATCCTTATCAGAATACCAATGACATTATTTAAAGATATAGAAAAAAGGATCCTAAAATTTGTATGGAACCAAAAAATAACCACTAAACTGCAGCTATAAACAAAAAGAACAAAGACCCAGTATATGCAAGAATAACAAACTTGAAGGCATCACCTTTCCTGACTTCAAAATCCACTACAAAGCTATATTAACCAAAATAGCATGGTACTGGCATAAAAATTAACAAATAGACCAATAGAACAAAATAAAGAGCCCAGAATTAAGCCCAAGCACTTAGAGCTGACCTAGTTTCGACAAAGGTGCCAAGAATATAGTTGGGAAAGGAGAGCCTCTTCAATAAATGGTGCTGGGGAAACTGGCTATCTACATGCAGAAGATTGAAACTAGACTCCTTTCTCTAACCATACACAAAAATCAACTCAAAATGGCTTAAAGACCTAAATTTAAGACTCAAAACTATTAACGTACTAGAAGAAAATATAGGGGAAACACTACATGAAAAATGGGAGTGAGCAGTGGTTTTTGGTTCAATACTACAAAGGCACAGGCAACTAAAGCAATAATACACAAATGGGACTACATCAAACTAAAAAGCTTCTGCACAGCAAGGAACACTATCAATAAAGTGAAGAAACAGTCTACAGAATGTGAGAAAATGTTTGCAAACTACATGTCTGACAAGGAGCCAATATCCAGAATATATAAGGATCTCAAGCAACTGAACAGCAAATATCAATCCAATTTAAAAATGGGCAAAGGACCTGAACAGACATTGCTCAAAAGAAGACATACAAATGACCAACAAGCACATAAAAAAAATGCTCAAAATCACCAATCACCAGGGAAACACGAATTAAAACCACAATAACATATCATCTCATCCCAATTAGAGTGGCTATTATCAACAAGACAAGAAATAATGAATGCTGGCGAGGCTGCAGAGAAAAGTGAACCATCCCACATTGCTGATGGGAATGTAAATTGGTACAGCCATTGTGGAAAACAGTATGGATGTTCCTCGAAAACTAAAAATAGATCTACTTTACTACCCAGCTATCCCTCTACTGGTTATAAACCCAGAGGAAATGAAATAATATATCAAAAAGACACCTGCACTCTTATGTTCATTGCAATGCTATTCACAATAGCCAAGAGATGGAATCAACCTGAATGCCTATCAACAGAAAAAAAGATGAAAAAAACTGGTATGTATACACAGTGGAATACTATTCAGCTATAAAAAGAAAGATATCCTATGATTTGCAGCAGTATAGATGGAACTGGAAACCATCATGTTAAGTGAAGTAAGTCAGGCACAGAAAGACAAATATCACATGGCCTCACTCATATAGGGACTCTTAAAAAAAGGGGGGGGATCTCATAGAAGTAGAGAGAAGAATACCAGAGGTTGGGAGGGAGGCAGGTGGAAGGAGGAGAAGGGGTGAACTCATGGGTACAAAACTATTTTATCTATCTACCCTAAGTGAATCATTGTGCAGTACATGCATGTATCAAAATACATTGCACCCTGAAAATATGTAGAACTAAAAGTTAAAATTATTTTAAAAGTTTAAAAAACTTGAATTTTTTTAATACTCAGAAAATACTAGTATGTAGTACTTAGATTGTAATAGTTTTCCCCAATATCTAGTTAATAAAAGTTAATCCACTTTCATTGCCCCAAACATAAACTCCATAATCATTAATCAACAACTCCCCACTCTGCCTGCTCTCAGCCCCTGGTAACTTCTGATCTTTCTTTCCCTTTGAATTTGCATATTCTAGGTACAACATATAAATGGAATTATACAGTATTCGCCCCTTTGTGTTTGTCTTATTTTACTTAGTACTGTCTTTAAGGTTTAACCATATTGTATTATGTATCAGGATGGCATTGCTCCTTAAGGCTGGGTAATATTCCATTGTATGTACAGACCACATTTTGTTTATCCATTCATCTGTTAACAGACAATTAGGTTGTTTGTCTTTAAGCACTAAATTTTAAAACGGTCTCTTAATCATTTCAGTTCAATACTTATCTTAATTTCAAGTTTGAAATTTTATTATTTTGTAGTAACCTGCTGTCACAGTGAGCATAAAAGTACTGATTCTTACCTCTTGAGTTTATTAACATTATAAATACTTTTATTAACCCCTACTTGAAAAAAATTTAAAAAGGATAAATTAGAGCTTCTTGAATATAAATGTTACATTTAGGGAATTTTGTGTGTGAAGATGCAAACCCCAGAATATGAAGCAGCAAAAACTGCTTTGCATTATATTATTATATTGTTTAGAACATAAACTTTAAAATAATGGATCACAGAATACTGTTAAAATAATGTATCATTCTTATAAATAGCAAAGTTTCATGAGCATATATGAGTACTTCAAAAAGCTCGTGGAAAAATAGAATTAAAAGGTAAAACTAATCTTTTCATGAACTTTTTGAAGTACCCTCATGTTCTGGTAGCAAACTAAATTATTCTCATACTTTGTGAAGTATCACAAACAAATACAACAACAAGAAAAGATATTTTAAAAATGCCAAGCTTAAATTTTGTTTGATTCACATCAAAAAGAATATATACATAAGTTACAATTGGAGACCTGATTTATTTATTATTAAAATATATTTGTTCTACTCTCGCCCTGCTCCATGTGCCTAAAGGGTACGGTCATGTCATGTTTGCAAGATCTCCAAACTCTGCTTCCCAGGAGAAGAGGTAGTGTCAGTATTTGTTCCCCACTGACATCCCCACATCCTACTCTTGTCATCCACTCGTGCTATTTTGAAATCCAGTTTTAATGTCACTACACTATATTCCCTCCTATAAATATAAAATACAAACATCCAGTTTTATTTACACAAGTAATCAATGAATATAGTCCCAAAGGAAGAAAAGAGGCACTCAAACATACATAGAAAGCTAAATATCTTCCTACTAACCTCCATATCTCCCAACTATTCATTCTTCATAGAGGTCACTGTCATCACTTTGTTCTGGCTTATTCCAGATTTGTTGTTATTTTCTCATGTTCTTTTCCTAAGTAATCTCATCCAAATGGCTTTACATTCCATTTATATGTCACTGATGTCCAAATTTTATTCTCAGTCTTAACTCCTAAATCCTGTATTTGCAAAAGAAAATGCAAATAGTATACTTGAAAAGTACCTTATACAGATGGACACTCAATAAATACTGACTGTATAAACAGTATAAACACAAAGTATATGTGTACATACACATACATATAACATATGCACACATACAGAGCACATATACCTATACAATAGCTTTGTTTTATGAAGTGTGTTTGTATAATTAATATCATACTGTATGGAATTTTTCTTTCTTTTTATTTTCCATTTAACTGTAAATTTTGAAAATCTTTCTTATTTAGTACATATTGGTCCTATCTATTATTCTTAACTATGCATAATACTCCATTTTATGAATAGTTCCCATTGCCAGACACATGATAGCTTTATTTACTTATTTATTTTTGCTATTACAATCAATTCTGAAGTGGCCATCCCTGTATGTATGGTCTTGTGCAATAAACTAATTATTGGCAGTTTACTTATCCGTGTACACATATTTCTCCAGGATAGATACTAAGAAGCAGGATCTCAGGGAGAGAGATCATTTACATTTTCTATAGAAATTTTTATCTCATGATAATATAAGCTTGTAATTTAGAACTTGTTGTGATGCACACCTGGAATTCTGAAGGCCTAAAATCTCTAGCCTAGTGCACCTGCAGCATGTATATTTATGAAGAGGTCTTATAAAATATATTACCAAAATTTTCTTGAAATTGAGAAGGCTGTTCTTTTATAGCTAATAAAATTTTGTGATGAAAGAAGTGGGCCAAAGCCATGTTTTATATTTTTACTGAATAACATTTTTTTTTAAGTTAGGCATGATGAAATGTCAACATGGATAGACATGGAAAAGAAGAACGTTTAATGAAGGAGAGAAAACAAAAATGGGATGGTTCATTTTCTGCTTCAAAAATTTACTGCAGTTATTAGATTGTTTGGGGATCATAAGTTTCTTATAATTTATTCTATGAAGTGAAAAGATAGAAAATAAAGCTAATGGCACAGTTTGTACTTAAAATCCCAAAGTCTTTGATATGCTATACTTCTCTCATCCTGAGATTTATAGGTTAATAAGAGAGAGGTATTTTTGAATAATTGTTTTAAGTTAATAATACTCAAGAAAGATGACTTGAAAGATTAAAAAAAAGCAAGCTATTCATTTAGAAAGTTTTTTAGTATAAATGACTGAATAAGAATATAATGTTTAACGCTCCAAAATCAGTTATCCCACATCACTTTTTATTCTGGAAGGTGGGTAAAAAAGCAAGGTATGAATTCAGAGTAAATGCTCTTCTGGAAGTGATGGGACTGGATCTAGCATGGAACAAATCTTGGGCAGCAGTGAAAATAGCATGGAGGAAGATCACTCAATGCAGGTGTGAAGGCTGGACCCAGTGGGTCAATGCACAAAAGAGGGCTAAAATTTTAAAAACACAGACAGATTCTTAACTTAGCATTGCAGATATAAAATGGCAATAAGAATAGTGAACTTGCATTATAGAATGATAATTTGGGAATTAGGAAAATCAACTAAGGCAAAGTTATTAAGCAATAGCACATATGATGATCTGTGTTAGTTCTAATTCACATTAAAGTATCCATGTGACCTTATGCAAGTCACTTTGCCTTCTCTCTAAACTTCTTCACTTGATAATTAAGAAGGGGGGCAATCTGATCTCCAAAATATTGTCTAGTCTTTCATTTTGTAACTGTGCTTCTAACAATCAAAAGGAGGCTAATGCTCAGCCAATTTTTTTCTGTAGCCTGATTGCATTTAGCATCGTTTTCCTTGCCAGGAACAAATGCCTAAATGGGACTGGCTTGGGGTCTATAAATTATAGTAAATTAGAGCAACTGCTAGGAAGGGCAAGCGGAAAGAGTATCAAACAACCCCTCTCACAATCATTCCAGGTTGCTGAGAATGCTGATGGTATAGCTGATCTTATCCTATGCTTTAGGCTTATTTCCCTTCACAAGTATTCATTAAAGACTTAATCTCAACCAAATAGGTGGTATAAACCTCCAATGTTTAAAGCCAGTGGAATCTGAATTTCAGTCACAAATGTGCCCATATCCTATTGCTTGCTAAATTCCATTTCTCTCTCTCTCTCTCTCTCTCTCCATACACACACACACACACACACACACACACACATACGTATAGTCTGGTTTTCAGAATGTCAGGGAAAATGAACTCTTCCACTACTCTAGCAAACATTCTTTATGTCCATTGAATATATTTTCCTTACAAAATTGACAGCACCTTTAAACTATACAGAGCCTATGTTTTTTCCTGACCTGCCAGAGTTCAGTGTACTTCTTAACTCTGCACTCTTACCTTCAGATTCTTTTTGTTTTTGTTAATAATTTTCAAGTAACTGGGTGTATCAGGCAGAATTACACAATTTATTTCATAAGTTAAGTGTTGAAAATGTATATTTAAAAATGTATTTGTCATAGCATCTTCACTAAATGTATCACAAATTAATTATTGACTTTAAAAAGGAGAATACATTTAACAATCTGCTTCAATGTTTCATTACTCATAAACGTGTCTGGAACACTACATATATATATATATATATATATATATGAGAGAGAGAGAGCATGCTACTGAAAGAATACATAAACTGGAAATTCTGGAACCAATAAATTTCAAGATCTTTGCAAGAACAAATAAAAATTTTAAATAACAGACTTAATTCTCCCAGTTGAAAATAAAGTAAGAGACTCCCTTCTCTATTTTCATAGAGCAGTTACTTTGGAAAATTTTAAATTGTATGTACTTCCCTCTATAAATTCCTTTGAAAACTAGATAGGCCTTTTGTCATCTTTATGGTTAAAGAATATCTTTCTCAAGGACATAGGAGCCATCTCTATGAAATGTAAATATAAGAGGAGATAGCATCCCTATCTCCTGGTTTCTGTGGGAAGGTAGGAGCCTAACTTCAGAAAGTTCCAAGTTTTTATACCAGTAAAATGCTGTTTTGGTTATTATAGCTTTGTAGTATAGTTTAAAGTCAGGTAGAGTAATACCTCCAGCTTTATTTTTTTTGCTCAGCGTTGCTTTGGCTATTCTTGGTCTTTTGTTATTCCAGATAAATGACTGTATAGTTCTTTCCATTTCTGAGAGAAAAGTCATAGGAATTTTGATGGGGATTGCATTGAATTTGTATATTACTTTCGGTAGTATAGTCATTTTCACTATATTGATTCTTCCAATCCAGGAGCATGGGATGTCTTTCCATCTTCTTGTATCCTCTCTAATTTCTCTCAGGAGTGGTTTATAGTTCTCATTATAGAGATTTTTCACATCCTTAGTTAGTTTTTTTTTTTTTTTTTGAAGCTCTTACAACGAGAAAATGGAGGGGACACATCTGGGTGGGAGGGAGGAGAGGGAGGAGGGAGGGAGGTTTTGGTGATGGGACACAATAACTAACTACATTGTATATTGACAAAATAAAAATTAAAAAAAAAAAAAAGAAAAGAAAGTTTCCAGTTGCAAAACTATCTCCTATCATAAAGATATGGGTTTGTCTTCTGTAATGTATATGGTCACCCTGCCTTGGACTGAATTGCATTCCCCAAAGTCTATGTATCAGAAATTATACTCTCACTGTGACAGTGTTAAGAGCTATTATGGTAATTGAAAGGTGGGGCCCTGAAGAGGTGATTAGATTGTGAAGACTATGCCCTAGTAAAGGGCTTAATAAGCTGCTGGTTTAATGGTGGTCATGGGCTTGGTTCTGGGGGCTTTAAAAGGAGAACTCATAAGGAGCTCTCTCTCTCTGTCTCTACTCTGCCATTCTGCCATGTGATATACTGCATCACTATCACCACCAACAAAGCCTTTACCAGATGTGTTCCCTGGACTTTGGACTTCCCAGCCTCTAAAACTGTAAACAATAAATTTCATTTTCTTACCAATTACCCAGTTCTGGGTATTTTGTTATAAGTAACAGAAATAGACTAAGACACACCCCAATTACAAGGTTAAATCAGGAGAAATTGTGTGTGAACAGAGGTGTTAACAAATCTTCTTACTCAAAGACTAGTTATTGCTTATCTTGAAAACACATATGTAATGCATTGTATCTGCTTGGCTACTAAATAGGGTGAGATTTGTTTCTGTTTTTGCAATCTTTTAATGGATTGCCTGTGATGAACATCACATTTTGGCTTAATGCTTATTTAATAATAAAGCTGCTTTCTGTCTTACTGCCTTTGTGGTGAGGTTTTCTGGGTTTGGAGTAAATTCTGTATTTTTAATTGCATTTCCCCAACATCTTCACTGTGATGAAACAATTTTGCTTACAATTTGTTCAAGCAAAATTTCCATTTTGCCCTCCTAACATCACTGGCCTCATGCCCTTTACAACCTACTTAAGAAAAATGTCTGTTTTCTTCAGGCTCCGTTAAAAGAAGTGTTCTGCCCACATTCCCTCCCACCATTTTCTTCCATACAGGTTCCTTCTGCACTTTCACTCACTACAGACAGCATCCATGACTCTTTATAGGCAGGACAGCTCAGGTTGCCAGAACTCTGTGCCCCACACTCCTGAAGAGCTAAGTCTAGGAATGAACATCCCCCAGGAACAGCTATTCATCAATGATCCATGGGGGCAAAGGGTGCACATAGTCCAGCTTCCTTGTCCCTGATCAGGAAAATTCTGAGGTGTGAACCCTACTGTTTGTGGAGCTCCCCCACAAGATTGAATTGAGGGGATTTTGCTCAAAATGTCACCCTTTATTGGCCTCCTCCATTTGCCATTTCCAGTCCTACTTCCTTGCCAGCATTTCCTGGGAACATTCATGTAGGATGTTGAATAGCAAGCTGACAGAGTCCTTGCTATTCTAGGGACTAGGCCAGCAAGGCTGTCTTCCTGTTTTGCCTGTTGCCCCCTTCCCCCACTCCCGAGGCCTGACCTTTGATTGAACCTAGGACACTGAGGGCTTTGTAAAAGAGGAACTTATGCTATTATTTTGCTGATAAGCAGTTAGCCATGAACCTTCAAGTGCCATGGCAGCAGAAAATGTTCTATAAACAGCTTTGTTCCAGACACGTCTGACTTATTCAATACCATTTGTTATTTCCACTGGCTTATAAAAAGGAACCTAAATAAACTGGGACACCTTACAGGTCATCAGTCTGTATGGCCCTCCTGAGCCCATAAGCATGTCTCTTGATTCTCCACCATCTCCCCTTGGGTACTGGTCAACAACAAGTGGTGCCAGAACAGGTACCTGAGTACAGAGAAACTTCTTGGAAACAGGTGAGGAAATATTTGTGTTTTAAGGTGCACACCTAATTGGGTTGAGAATGAAGGCATATAGTCAGGAATAAAACTAATAGGGCAAGGAGGGAGCAAAGAGTGGGATCTCTTTCTCCAAGTTTTAAAGTCTATGCTTAAGGCCCAGGGTTGTAAGGTTTCTATTGTACAGTTGGAAAAATTTTCATGTCATATTCAGGAAGTTTGTCCCTGGTTTCCTGAAGGAGGGACAATCAATATTGAGACTTCGCAAAATGTAGGGAGATGACTCCGAGATCATTACTGTGCTATAGGGCCTTCAAAGGTCCCTACTGATACCTTTCCTCTATGGAACTTAATTAGGGACTGTTTGCAATCTGGCCATGAGGCTTCAAAAGCCTCTGTAGTTTCTCCAATTTCTAAGCCCATTGAGGTTTCTGATATGCCCTCATCCTTTACTAATGTTATTGAGAAACCTTTGATTGGAGAATGCACTGATGGCACTGAAGATAATGATGATGCAGATACTGAGGCTGAGTCACCTCCAGATGAGCCTTTGCCTCAGCCCCCACCTTTGGCCATTGAGTCCCCTGATTTTTTTGTCTGCTTTTTATCAACTGATGAAATCATGTCATCAAAACCAGAAATGGTCTTCTAGAACATCCTCTTTATGTTCTCATGGCCTGGAAGCTCCCCAGATATATCACATCCTCTGCGATGCCCCTCAAATGTCCCCATTGCAGAAGACTCTACTAATGGCCCAGGAAAGAGGAGAGGATGGTTTACAAAGCTATAGATGCTATCCTGTTACTGAGTCTCTGAATGCTGAAGGCCAAGTGGTTGAGACTATCAACCACTCCCTTTTAAAACCCTAAAAGAATTAAAAACTGCTGTTGCACAATATGGAGCTACAGCTCCTTTCATTTTAAGCTTACTTGAAACAATGGCAGTTGAAGCTCTCCCCCCAGCGGATTGGAAAAATATAGCAAAGGCTTGTCTTAGTGGAGGTGAATATCTTTTGTGGAAATCAGAGTTTGATGAACATGCCCACGAACAATCTGAACGCAATCATGGGGAAGGACTTGAGCTTACTTTTGATATGCTAGCAGGGGAAGGTGAATTTGCTACAGTAGCACAACAGCTTGGATTCTCTGCTGAGGTATATCAGCAGATTAATACTCTTGCTCAACAGCTTGGAGGTAACTTCCCAGGGCTGGCAGCAAAACACAAGAACTTAGTAAAATCCGCCAGAGTCCAGACGAGCCTTATCAGGATTTTTTATCTTATTTGCTGGAAGCAGTGGGATGCCTGGTGGTGGATGGGGAATCCAGAATGTTACTAACTAAACAGTTTACTTATGAAAATGCCAACACAGCTCGCCAGGCTGCTATACACCCTTACAGAAAGAAGGGAACACTCTCTGATTATGTCCATCACTGCACAGATATTTGACCTTCATATATGTAGGGAGTGGCCTTTGCAGCTGTTTTAAGAAATATAACTCCCTCTCAATATTTTAGAGAATAAGAAAAGAAAAAAACCTCCACATGGACCCAAAACGTGCTTTAAATGTGGGAGGGGGGTTGTTTCACAAAGCAATGTCCTAATCAGGACTCTGATTCTGGCATTTCACATTCTACTCCTGCCCCTAATATCTTCCTGTGATGTTGGAGAGGACACCACTGGGCTAATGAATGCCATTCCAAAACCATGGTAGGGGGTTGGCCTCTTCCTCAGCATGGAAATGGCAAATGGGGCCAGGCCTGGCCCTGTCAAACAATGGCGGCCATGACCATCTATCCTCCCCAAGTACTGGAATCAACTCCTGCAAAACCATCTCTGGTATCTCCAGAGCAACCAGAGGAAGTGGAGGACTGGATCTCAACCCCAAAGCTAGGTTTGTGTTAACCCCCTCTATGGGGCCCCAGGCCATTCCTACTGGAGTATTTGGTCCTTTACCGTCAGATAGTATGGGAATTCTCCTAGGATGAAGTAGTCTAACTTTAAAAGGTCTTCATGTATTCCCCAGTGCTATTGACTCTGATTACACTGGAGAAATATGAGTCATGGCCACCACAGGACAAGGTATCATTACAGTTACACCTGATATGAAGATAGCTCAGCTAATACTGGTCCCTCTCATAATGGCAGGAAAAGTTCTCCAAACTGTCCCTTAAGGAGAGCAAGGGTTTGGGTCTTCTGACAAGGCTAACTGGATACAACAAATAGGAAAAGGACGCCCTAAATTAGTGTTGTCCATTCAAGGAATACTCTTCAAGGGGTTATTAGATATGAGGGCTGACATCTCGGCCATATCCCGAGCTTATTGGCCTGCCTCCTGGCCTCTACAACCAGCCATGATTGAACTCCAAGGTATTGGCCAATCAAGTACCCCTTGGCAGAGAAGTTCTTTCCTAACTTGGACTGATAATGAAGGCCATTCAGGAATTTTTTGTCCCTATGTACTTTCTTCTATTCCCATTAATCTATGGGGATGTGATGTTCTGCAACAGATTGGTGCCTTGTTACTGAGCCCTAATGAATTTTACAGAAATCTCCTACCATTTTATAATAGAGGCCCTGATGTCTCCTGCCACCATAGATCCTATATCATGGATCTCTGATACACCTGTATAGGTGGATCAGTGGCCCCTTACCCAGGAGAAACTATTTGCTTGTCAGAAACTGGTTCAAGACCAACTTCAGAAGGGCCACATTGAGCCTTCAAACAGTCCTTGGAATACACATATTTTTGTTATTAAAAAGAAATCAGGAGCTTGGAGACTCCTACAAGATCTCCGTGCTACTAATGCCATCATGAAGCCAATAGGTATTTTACAACCTGGCCTCCCATCTCCCATATCCATCCTGGCCGGCTTTCGCTTAATGGTCTTAGATCTTCAGGTCTGTTTTTTCTCTATTCCATTAACTCCTTCTGATTGTGAACAGTTCACTTTCAGTGTACCTTCTCTTAATTTTCAAGCTCCCATGAAAAGATATCAATGGAAGGTATTGCCACAAGGCATGGTTAATAGTCCTACTTTATGCCAAAAGTTTATTTCTAATATTCTCTAGCCATTGTGGCTCCAGTTCCTTCAAGTTTATATCATCCATTACATAGATGATATCCTCATTGCTCATGAAGACCAACAGCACTTACTTTTAATATTTATTTCCCTTTCTGAGGTATTATCTGCTAATGACTTAGTTATATTCCGCCAAAAGATACAGACACAACATCCCTTTTCTTATTTGGGACATATTATAGATAATAAAACTATCCACCCTCAGAAAGTTCAGATAAGGTGAGATTCTTTAAAAACGCTTAATGATTTTTGGCAATTATTAGGAGATATTAATTGGCTTCGCCCCTCTCTTCGACTCATTACCATGGACCTTCAGCCTTTATTTGCTATCTTAAAGGGTGATTCATCTCCCAATTCTCTTAGGACTTTAACTCCTGAAGCAGCATTCACTTTGTGAAAAGTGGAAAAAGCGATTCATGATTCTCAAATTTTCCTTGTGGATTTGTCCCTCCCTATATTTCTCATTCTGCTTCCTACCGTTGTTATCCCCACTGTGCTGATATGGCAAAGACATGGTCCACTGGAATGGCTCTTTTTACCTTCCCATCAGACTCGCACTTTGAATGCTTATTATTTGTTTCTTGCAATTTTAGTGATCAAGGGGTGACATAGGTTGCACCAATTATTTGGATTTGACCCTCATTATATTGCTATCCCTTTTTCATTGCAGCAGTTTCAATGGTTGATGAGTTCTGTCACTGCTTGGCAAGAGGATTTGCAAAATTTGCCTAACAAATTGCTGTCCATTTCCCTCAGGATAAATTGCTACATTTTTTAAAACATATCCCTTTTATTCTCCCTAACAGCACTTCTTCAACACCTTTATCTAATGCTTCTCTTGTGTTCACTGGTTGCTCCAGTAATGGGCTGGCCACAGTGGTCATCAACAGCCAGCCTTTTTCTAAATATGTTCAAGCTTCTTCCACACAGCACGTTGAACTTCATGCCATCTTATATGCCTTTTCTTTACTACAGGGCCACCCCTTTAACTTGTATTCAGACAGTCAATATTTGATTTCAATGTTACAGGACATTGAGACGGCTCAAATAAGCGTCACATCTGACCCTGAACTACATTAATTGTTCACTTCTTTACAATTTTTAATTCATAACCACACATGCCTCTTTTTTGCTGCCCATATTTGAGTTCATTCTACTTTCCAGATCCACTTTCAATTGGCAATGCTTTTGCAGACTCAATTACCCATAAAGTATACACCGCTTTTGAGTCAGTTCAGCATTCTCATGCTCTTCATCATCAAAATTCTCAAGTGCTACGTCACCAATTTAACCTTACCAGAGAGGCTGCTCGCCAGATCGTCCAGTCTTGTAAATCTGGCCCTTTACATCACCCAGTTCTGCATTATGGAGTTAACCCTCATGGTCTGTTACCTGTGCAATATTGACAGATGGATGTCACTCGTATTTCTTCTTTTGTCTCTCTTTCTTTTGTCCATGTCACTATTGATACATTTTCCAGCTTTCTTGTGGCTTCAACAAGAACTGGAGAAGCTACTATGCATGTTGTTGCTCATTGTTTATTTGTTTTCACTATTTTGGGAGTGCCCAAATGCATCAAGACAGACAATGCTCCAGGTTACGCTTCTAAAGCTTTTCTACATTTTGTTCTTCATTTAATACTGATTTACACACAGGTATTCCTTTCAATCCACAAGGACAAAGCATTGTTGAACGTGCTCATAGTGCGCTGAAAACACAAATACTCAAAATATAGAATGGGGAATTATACCCCCGGTCTCCACATAATATTCTAAACCATGCTTTGTTTGTTTTGAATTTTCTTAATGTAAACGTAGATGGTCTGTCTGCCGCTGAATGTTTGCATCCTCAAGAACGACCGGCACGGCCCGAGGTTCTCTGGAGAGACCCTCAAACCAATGACTGACATGGTCCTTACCCGGTGCTGACATGGAGTAGAGGTCATGAGTGTGTTTTTCCTAGAAATGCAGATGCCCTGTGCTGGATCCCAGAGAGGCTGGTGTGACATGGCGAAAACAGAACAAAACCAAACTGAGGAAGTTAGGGAGAGAATGAAGTGCCTAAGGTTGATTCCTCCAACTCCAATGAGTAGAAAAGCACACAGTACTAGGAGAGCATCCCCAGTCACCTGGGGCCAAATCAAATGACTCACGTTGGATGCTCAAGCAGTGGTAAAGAAGGCAGGGGGGCAGTCGACTCTGGAGGTGCCATTTTTAGCTATGATGGCACGTCTATCTTGTCAGGCTAGTGTAGTATGGGGAGAAACTTTTTGGGCATATTATCCTAATCCTCCTGAGTTGAGGCCTAGGACTTGGGATGACCTGAGTTTTGGTGTTTTCACTAATGTTACCTTAGTGATGGCTGGGGAGGATGGATCTATAATTCCTGAAGTAAATAGGTCTGTTAATTACTCTGCTCTCTCTTCTGCTTTACCTATTTGTTTTACCACTAAGCCTAGGTCTGGTTGCTTTCATACCCACATCCAAGGAAAATTGGGCACGGGATAAAAACGCCTTCAGAAGGACTCCAACCTTGGCCAGGAATTCATATGCAAACTGTAATGATGTATGGATTGGATGGGATAAAAAAATAAAAGAACTAGTTCTCAAGCAGCACCCCCCGCCCCCAGTGCTGTCTTCCTGTGTGGGTCAACACAGACAACCTTTTGTCAAGCACCCCCACTGGATGAAATGTTATTATCCCACTCCCATATTTCACCACCCTGCAGGGTTTTCTTCAGATGATGAGAAGGCATTATGGAACTGGTCTCATTGTCACCTAGAATCCTGGTTGCCATCTGACTAGTATATGGTATACAACTCAGGGTATAGCCCATCCAGATTTGTGGAGATTGCTTGCTTCATTGAGTGTTGTTACTATAACTATCATAAGCCAAGTTCAAAATCTTGTGGTTTCCTATGGCCTACACTCCCATGTAGCTCCTCTCAATGTGCTACTAGTGGGAAATTTTGAAATAACACCCCATGGTAATGGTTATAATATTTCCTATAGCCAGTGTATTTTAACATCCTGTATCTCTTCCAGTATTGGGAATGAACACAAAGAAAGGAGATTAATGGTTTTAACCCAGCCTCTTTTTGTAGTCCTCCCTGTGCATGTACATGGCTCTTGGTATGAAGATATGGGTACCCACGCTTTATCCCATGTGTCTGCATTACTATCCCATAAGAAACACTTCCTGGGATTAGTCATTGCTTGGGTCCTTGTGCTTATTTCTGTTGTAGCTAGTACAGTGACCTCTACACTTCCTCTGTCCCAAAGTATCCATACTGCTCATTATGTAAATCAACTGGCTCAAAATACTTCATGAGCCTTGATGGTACAAGAGAAGATAGAAAGAAAAATTAATGCCAAGCTTAATGCTCTTGAAATGGCAGTAGACTATTTAGGAGAAGAGGTACAGATTTTAAAAATGTGCATGTCCTTTCAATGCCATGCTGCCTATAAAAGGATTTGTGTAACCGCAAAGCCCTATAATGAGACAGAATGGGAATGGGAGGAAATATATCACCATTTCTTGGGGGTTTGACATTCAAACAATTTTCGTGTAGATTTGGACATTTTACATCAAGACATGTTAAACATTCAAAACAGTCAGTTAAATATTGTGGCTCCTGAGGAACTTGTGAAGACATTATTTGATAAATTGTTTTAGCTGAATCCTTTGAATATGGTACAACAAATGTTATACCTGTTGGTAGCTTTTATAATTGCCTCTGTATTTGCCCTTTTGTGTCTTTCAGTGTGCTTCCACTGTAGCAACCACCAATTGCAATAACTCCATACCCACCAATTACAACTTCAGACAAGAGGTCCCGGGGTCTTCATTGTCCAAAATGCAGAAGGGGGAAATGTAGGATATTTAACAGCAAGCTGACAGAGTCCTTGCTATTCTAGGGAATAGGCCAGCAAGGCTGGCTTCCCATTTTGCCTGTTGCTCCCTTCTCCCTCCCTTTGAGGTCTGACCTTTGATTGAACCCAGGACACTGAGGGGTTTGTAAAAGGGGAACTTATGCTATTATTTTGCTGATAAGCAGTTAACCATGAACCTTCAAGTGCCATGACAGCAGAAAATGTTCTATAAACAGCTTTGCACCAGACATGTCTGACTTAATCAGTACAAAGTGTTATTTTCACTGGCTTATAAAAAGGAAACTAAATAAACTGTCATCACCCTGTATGGTCCTCCTGATCCCATACGCATGTCTCTTCATTCCCCACTGTCTCTCCTTGGGTACTGGTTGACAGCACATTCCTAATAATAATGTACAGAAATCCTCATCTTGGGGTCTGAAGAACTAAGCCTAAGAAATGCTACTCACTTTTGCTTCCAGTTTCAGCATCATAGACTCTGTCTGGCTAGACCATTGCTTTCACTAACTCCTCTGTGGGGAAACCAGAATACAACTATCATCCGAGGGCTCTGTTCCCATTGCTGGTATGTGCTCAAAAAGAGATTCATTCTTCTAGAGATTGTTAAAGAAACATGAAGTAAGTGGTTAGTAAATTTGAACTCTGACTAAAAATTGGCATTGGATGATCCTGAAACAGAAAAAGACTTCAATGGAAAAGTTGGTGAAATTCAGAGAAAGTCTGTAGTTTAGTAAACAATGTTGCACCACAGTTAAATTTTTGTTTCTGATTGCTATATTGTGGTTATGTAAAATGGTGACATGAGCAAATGTGGCACAGAAGGATGTAAGAAAACTCTCTGTCATAAAATTCATTCAAAATTTAAAGTTTAAAAATATATTTGAAACCTAGCAAGAGACAGAAAAAAATGTTTTATAGTTTTTTCATAGCTTTTAAAGCAGTGCAAACTTGAAAACAGTCGTGGGACAAACTGTTTTCAGAAAAACTGCGTTCCTGATAGGCCTTTCAGTTATGCAAATGTAAGGCAGAGGTTAGAATCAGAAAAGGGGTTTGAATGCTATCTAGAAGTGTAATTGCTTAGAGCAATAATGTAAATGGTTGTGGATGTTTTATGTAGAGATGCACCTCTGCAGACTATTTTCCCTACAGAGAAGTGTTTCTTTTTAAACTACTGGTTAAGGCTGCTGCTGTGCTGGGAGACTGAAGTTTGTTAAGGCAGAGCTCTGTGTGTGTGTGTGTGTGTACACCTACGTGCGTGTGTGTATGTGCTTACATGACCTCGTTTAACTATATTCTTACCAAAAAAAAATAGAAGGAAAGCTGAGAAGACTAAAGAAAAGAAGTACAAGTGTGTATACTCTTTCCTGGAGAAAGGATTAAAACAAAAGAACTGAACGTGGCGAATGAAATCAAACAAGGAATGTCCTACGTATGGCATAAAGACTAAGCAACACAGACTTTGAGAAACGTATTGAGGCTGGGCTATTTTGTTCTATCTTGTTGGGCCTGGATTCAAAAGAACAGAACATGCTCAAAGCCACAATCTTTGAAATAAACTATCCTCAAATACTTGGATGCCATGGAAGCGCGTTGGCATTTGGGAGAAAAGCCTTATGCTGAGGAAGGAAGCATATTACAGATGTTCCAATAGTACCATCAATGCATTTAGGGACTTAGAGAGGATCTAATGGCAGATGTACGTTACTCCTTATGTTTATCATACGTATGTGCTATTTTGAATTCTTCATTAAAGCCTCATCAAAGATTACAGCTTTATCTCAGCTGTCTTGTGAGAATGAAGGCTTCTTGGAGGGGAGATAAAGGCTAGAGTAACCATACTCAGGACAGCATACTGGTCACAGAGATGGCTTGCAAGAGACTAATGTACTCAAAAGAGAGGATGTGATGGGCAGGGAACCACCAGTGCTCATGGGCAGGTGGAGATGAGCCGATGGAAGCAAGATGGTGACAGAGGTCCAGGCCTTTACAGTTTTGTGACACCTGAATTTCTTTGACACAAAACTCCTAAAAGATAAGGGATGTTGGGAAGCCTAAAGCATTCTGGGTTTTTTTGTTTTTTGGGTTTTTTCTTAAATAAGCATTTGTTGCTTTTTAATGCTTTTAATTGAAGTATAACACACATACAGAAAAGTGCTCAAAAGATAAACTCACAGATTAATTATCACAAAGCAAAATTTATTCCACTACCATCCTGATCCAGAATTAAAACATTGCCAGAACCCCAGAAGCCCTCTTCCTGGTCCCTCCGAATCGCCTTTATTCTCTCCCCTCTCCAAAGATAGCCAGTATTCTGACTTTTAACTGTATAGTTCAGTATTGCCTATTTCTGAACTTGATATATGAAATCATACAGTATGTGTTTGTGCCTGGAGTCTTTCACTCTCAGAATTATATTTATGAGGTTCAACTGTGAGTCATTCATTTTTCTCATTGTATAGTATTTCATTTTATATACATCACAATTCTTGTGTCCATTTCCCCTTTGAAAGACATTTAGGTTGTTTCCAGTTTGAGGATGTTACAAATTGCATCTCTGAGATTCTTATACATGTCTCTTGATGCACATGTCATATATTTCTGTTGGGTATGAAGCTAGGAGTGAAATTGCTAAGTCATAAGGTGTGCATATATTCAATTTCATTAGATAATGTCATCTGCTCTCCAACATGGCTGTGCCAGTGCATACACTCATGAGTAGAGAAGAGCTCCCAATGCCCCACACCCTCGCCAATATTGTCCAGCTTTCTAACTTTGGCCAATCTGACAATGTAGAATACTATCTTACTGTGATTTTTTAGCTATTCTCTTTCAATTTAGGGAATTAAACAAATTATTTTAATAGGGTGCATATCAATATCATTAGTGCTTTTTCTGGTGCCTACACCATAGCAATTGCTCAAAATGTTTGAAGAAGAAATATAGAGACAAATGGATGCTTGATTTCAAGAGTGCTTTTGGATTCCTAAATGTTTATATGGAGCATAGCCTCTGTCTTTTATATGTCTGCAAAATCCAGTGAAAACATTTCAGGCATAACAGAAACTTCAAGAAAGCTGGTGATACTGCCAAAAAAATGAAAAACCTGGGGGCGGGCTGGTAATCTTCTCCCCGTCCCTGCCATTTAAGCTGTGGCCACCTGGCTCCCGAGGCATGTCATTGTGGGTCTCTTCGATGATCTGGTTAGTAAATATGGAGATGACACCCACATGTACATCACGTTCTAGTACCACCTCATCATCTTTGTGCTCATCCTCTGCATCCTCTCCTTGGACATCATTTTGCTCACCAATTACACTGGAAATGTTCTGGGTAAGCGAAGCTCAGGGGCCCTGGGGCCTACATAGGCCATTAGGCCCAGAGGTAGCCTGGTGGGCCCAATACAGTTTGGGTCTGGGAGGATCTAGAAGTCTGGATTTTAATCCCACCTCTGGAAGTGAGTTGTCGTGTGACCTTAGGCAACTATGCTTCAGTTTACTACTGTGGAGACGATACCACAATTTTGGCCCAGGGCCTGGCACACAGAAGGCATGCAGTATTAATTCAGTCAGAATGAAATGCTTAGTCATGTCTCCACACCACACCTGGCCAGGTGTTCATGGAGGCCCTTTTATGACATGTGATCGATTACCAAGATCCCTGAACTTGATTTCTCCCTGTACTCACTCTATTGGACACAGCACCATGAGTGCAACATGAACTCACAGGACTTCTACACACTCTAATTGGAACAGGGTAAGTTCTTTTTACAAAATAGCATC
>NW_007727600.1:129249-134960 GCF_000696425.1 Galeopterus variegatus | reverse complement strand
CTCACAGGACTTCTACACACTCTAATTGGAACAGGGTAAGTTCTTTTTACAAAATAGCATCGTGGGTGAGGGATTGGCTTAGGAGACTGAAGAATCTTGGCTTCCAACTTTTGCCCATATCTGCTCCCCAGAAAATACCTTTGCCCAATCTAACACATTATTTGATCTTGTATTCGGCAAATCAATCTCCCCGGGCCTTGGCTTTCTCACCTGTCTTGGAGACTGAGAGATAATGTATCAAGTGTCTAGCACTGTGTCTCATACGTAGTAGGCACTCATTGAATAGCAGCCTGTATTCCGCTTACCATTATGAAGATGGACAGAGCTGTATCAAGGCTACACAACCAGCTTTAATTCGATTCCTCAGGTTTCTACCTGCTTCCCCTCGGCCAGAGGTGGACCTTAGTTCACTCAGTGTAGCACATTAAATGCCTGCGCCACCAAATTCCACTACCAGAGTAAATAACTTCTGAGTCCTATTTTTCCAGATCTCATCCTAAGAGCTAGTGTGTCTGGCAGCAATACTATAATGTAGGATTTCTAGACACATTTCACAAAACCTGCAGATATCTAAACCGAAAAACTAATACGCTTAGCCAGAAGGATTTACTTTGTTCGAATGAGGCAGCATCACTTTTCTGGAGTTAGGGGATCTCGTGGTGATTGTTGCCAGTGCTAACAATGTTGCTAATTTCATCATTCTACTCACGGGCTGGACAGCAGTTCACTGGACAGGCGTTTACTGGATGTTGATTATGTGCTGGTCATACCCAGAGCTACTACACAGACATTATTGCTGAGAGCCCCAATCAGCAGTACCAGAGCACAGAGGCATCTGATGTTTTTCTTGGAAGCTGGGGAAAAGCTCTTGGAAGCCAGAAGGAAGAGCAGGAAGTAGGCAGGTGTCTATATCCAAGGCACTCATTGGAGAACCTTGAATTCTGGTGCCCCACAGCATCAGGGCGTCAGGCTCGAGGTCAGCAGCTTTCTTCTCTTTCACACTGAAATAGTCACTTTGGTTGGACCACCTGTTGATGTCTCCACAGAGTAGATGCCTGATCCCCTCCATTCTACTGGCTGGGGAATTGGTGGAAAGTGAAGAGCCAATGTGTCAGTCTGTGACATGGGCCCCACTTCACCAATAGGAAAGGCCTGGTTTTCCTGGGCATCCAGGTCCTGAGTGCCAAGCCAGAAGTTGCATTCTCTTGGTGGGGCAGGACTCCTGGTGCCTCAGTGTCTACATCTGTCATGAGTGGAGCTACCTAAACTGGCCACACCTAAAGACTTGGAAAAATGGTCCTCTTTGCCTGGTGCGTCCAGCTCCCAAGAGGCAGAGACCCTGACTGTCTGGACTCCACGAGGTGGTCTTGGGAGCACATTCTGTTTTAAGGGATCCCTAGAACTTACTTTCCCATAAACTTGTAAACCCTAAAAATATTAAATTATATGTGAACATTACATCCTTTTATTCAGGCTTCTTTTTATCTCTCCTGTGACTGTTACCACAGTGGGCAACGTCAGTGCTTATATTGATAACCACTGTTAAAGAAAAAATTATTCTGATACTTGTTAAACTGGTAAGGGAGACTTTATTCAGGACTATTGCAGTAGGTGTCAAGACTATCGTGACAGAGGAGAGAGATGGGGCTCAATTCCAAACACAGCAAAAACAGCTAAGGATTTATAACCAAGGAACAAAATAAGAGGGTAATTGGATAAAAAGCAGCTAAGACTGTAGGGGATTCTTGCTAAACTGTCCTCACAGCATTCTTGGCAGATCAGGGTGATCATTTATCAAGGGTCGGGAGTGGGAAATTTGATGAGATATCAAGGGNTCTACCTGCTTCCCCTCGGCCAGAGGTGGACCTTAGTTCACTCAGTGTAGCACATTAAATGCCTGCGCCACCAAATTCCACTACCAGAGTAAATAACTTCTGAGTCCTATTTTTCCAGATCTCATCCTAAGAGCTAGTGTGCCTGGCAGCAATACTATAATGTAGGATTTCTAGACACATTTCACAAAACCTGCAGATATCTAAACCGAAAAACTAATACGCTTAGCCAGAAGGATTTACTTTGTTCGAATGAGGCAGCATCACTTTTCTGGAGTTAGGGGATCTCGTGGTGATTGTTGCCAGTGCTAACAATGTTGCTAATTTCATCATTCTACTCACGGGCTGGACAGCAGTTCACTGGACAGGCGTTTACTGGATGTTGATTATGTGCTGGTCATACCCAGAGCTACTACACAGACATTATTGCTGAGAGCCCCAATCAGCAGTACCAGAGCACAGAGGCATCTGATGTTTTTCTTGGAAGCTGGGGAAAAGCTCTTGGAAGCCAGAAGGAAGAGCAGGAAGTAGGCAGGTGTCTATATCCAAGGCACTCATTGGAGAACCTTGAATTCTGGTGCCCCACAGCATCAGGGCGTCAGGCTCGAGGTCAGCAGCTTTCTTCTCTTTCACACTGAAATAGTCACTTTGGTTGGACCACCTGTTGATGTCTCCACAGAGTAGATGCCTGATCCCCTCCATTCTACTGGCTGGGGAATTGGTGGAAAGTGAAGAGCCAATGTGTCAGTCTGTGACATGGGCCCCACTTCACCAATAGGAAAGGCCTGGTTTTCCTGGGCATCCAGGTCCTGAGTGCCAAGCCAGAAGTTGCATTCTCTTGGTGGGGCAGGACTCCTGGTGCCTCAGTGTCTACATCTGTCATGAGTGGAGCTACCTAAACTGGCCACACCTAAAGACTTGGAAAAATGGTCCTCTTTGCCTGGTGTGTCCAGCTCCCAAGAGGCAGAGACCCTGACTGTCTGGACTCCACGAGGTGGTCTTGGGAGCACATTCTGTTTTAAGGGATCCCTAGAACTTACTTTCCCATAAACTTGTAAACCCTAAAAATATTAAATTATATGTGAACATTACATCCTTTTATTCAGGCTTCTTTTTATCTCTCCTGTGACTGTTACCACAGTGGGCAACGTCAGTGCTTATATTGATAACCACTGTTAAAGAAAAAATTATTCTGATACTTGTTAAACTGGTAAGGGAGACTTTATTCAGGACTATTGCAGTAGGTGTCAAGACTATCGTGACAGAGGAGAGAGATGGGGCTCAATTCCAAACACAGCAAAAACAGCTAAGGATTTATAACCAAGGAACAAAATAAGAGGGTAATTGGATAAAAAGCAGCTAAGACTGTAGGGGATTCTTGCTAAACTGTCCTCACAGCATTCTTGGCAGATCAGGGTGATCATTTATCAAGGGTGGGGAGTGGGAAATTGATTCTTGCTAAACTGTCCTCACAGCATTCTTGGCAGATCAGGGTGATCATTTATCAAGGGTGGGGAGTGGGAAATTTGATCAGATATCAAGGGTGATCAGATATCAAGGGTGATCAGATATCAAGGGTGAGGAATTCTCACTAAACTCTGACTTATCAGGATTCCTCCTACAACTGGGTTATGCCAGAAAGGGCAGAGGCCAAGGCTGAAGCTAGTGGAGAAGTCCAAAGAGCCGGACCAAAGTTTGGTCAGGGAGAGAATCTTTGCCACAATCCTGTAAAAATTGCCTAGCCTGTCTAAGCCACAGTTCCATTACCTGATGTAAAATATAGGCAATATTGTCTGCCTTACAAGATTATTCTTAGGGTTAAATAAAATAATAATGTATTTAATAACTTAGTAAGTGCACAAATATTCTCTTTCCCTTTCAATGAAGTACAAAACTGAATATATATGGTAAGCAATCATCCTTTCCCTTATTTTGATTTTTCTCAGTCTCCACACTTTTAATCAGAATTCTACTGTTAACTTAATTCAACAAGGATCTGTTGCATGTCTGCTATGTGTCTAACACTAATGAAAAATGCTTATCGGCTTAGCATTCTAGATCCAGCTGTTTACAATGAACATCAAATTTTTCAAATTGGATATCAGTATACATGATCCCAGAGAAAGGATTATTTTAAAAATTTTAATCTATTTAGATGAAGACTCCCCAAAGGTATACAAATTAAATTAAATGTTCTTAACCTCTTAATGAATCACCCTGTATTCATCCGTACTACAAAATGACTTGAGCAGATGCCACATGCCAGGAACTGAGCACTGGGGAGAAGTGAGACACTGCATCCATCACAGCAGGCACCGTCAGTGCCCTGCTCATACCCCTAGGCTCCCACTCGCCTTTCTGCACATGAGCTCCTTGTGTGCTTTCACTCGCTCCTGCATTAGCTACCACGAATCCTCTGTAGCTCCTGCCAGTAACAGGAGAAGCCTATTTCTCTACTCTTTGAATCTGGCCTGGCCTTGTGACTTTTTTGTTCAATAGTAGGTGGTGCTGTACATCTTCCAAGTCTAGGTCTCAAGAGCCTTCCAGCTTCTTTTCTCTCTCTTTTTTTTTTTCTTTTGCTGCCCTGACAGCCACATACAGAAGCCTGAACTGCTGCTGGAGGAAAAGAGACCAGATGAACAGAGACAAACTCTCAGCTCAGGGATCTTAAACCTACCAGGCCCCAGCCAACCTGACCAGTAATTGCAGCTGCCTAAGTGACCCAAGGAGAGATCAACAGAAGTACTGTCCAGCTGAGCCCAGCCAAAACTGCTGGTGTACATGAAATAGAAAATGGTTGCTTTAATCCACAAAGTGCTGGGATAGTGTGTTATGCAGAAGTAGATGACCAGTATTACTCTTAAGAAGGTAGTGCCTCTGTCAGCAGACCACACACACTGCTGGATCCTGCTTTATCTGCGTGAATGGAAAGTTAGAACTGCCTTCCCTAGTGCAGCCTTAACTAATCACTGACAAGTGTGAGAAGGTATGACTTAACACCCTTCCAGAGCTCCACCACAGGACAAAGCTAAAGTCATTCTCTGTAGAAATTTGCTAAATACTGCACACCTCATTGGCCTCTATCTCTTTCCAGTCCATTTCTCACACGCATACTGATTTTACCTAGGGATACTTCCTAAATAAATACTTTTACGGAAAACTTTGTCTTGAGGATTGTGTCTGAGAAAATAAATTTAATACTGCGTCCTAGGAAGTAGTCCTAGAAAGCTGACCCTCAGGTTAGGATTCTGAGTTAGATCACTCTCTAGTCAGATGGTTACAGGAACCCCATCACGTTGGTAAGTAAAGATTGATAACTTGTCTCATGGACCACAATTGTTAAGACTTTAACCTATAGTGAATTGAGATGGCATATAGGTTGAAGGAGATACACTGGCTTATATGTTTAAGAGATATGGGGGAAAGGTCATTAAAAGAACTGTGGAGTTGGTTGTCTGCTGCTAAGTGCCACTCATGGCTGAAGAATAAAATTGTCAAGCTCAGTTAGGTCAGTGAATTACTGACTCAGAGCATGGCATGAAAATCAAAAGGCCTCCATGGCAGCATTTAAAGAGACTCTCATCACCTATAGCTGGAGAGTGAATCAGCTTAATAGCAGGCATAGGACTTGATGGTTTGAGTAGCAGACTCGAAGGAGTCTGCACCCATATCCTGTGCAGGTCTCTTAATTTTGAATCAGGTCCCCCAAAACTTAGGGGGAGATATTTGGGTGAATATGTACTTAAGAACTGTCTAGGAAATGTGGCATATAAAACCTCTTGAGTCATGCTAGATTAGAAAAAGAGCTTCATGGCCTGTTC
The DNA here is from genome assembly GCF_000696425.1 of Galeopterus variegatus. Classification (NCBI taxonomy): domain Eukaryota; kingdom Metazoa; phylum Chordata; class Mammalia; order Dermoptera; family Cynocephalidae; genus Galeopterus; species Galeopterus variegatus. The sequence goes on along the minus strand of NW_007727600.1, from coordinate 129,307 downwards.
TGATAGATGAGTGATCAAATTATAAAAATTAGGTAATGGTGTAGTATATATTCCCATT
>NW_007727600.1:118458-128575 GCF_000696425.1 Galeopterus variegatus | reverse complement strand
TTCTGATAGATGAGTGATCAAATTATAAAAATTAGGTAATGGTGTAGTATATATTCCCATTGTATCTTATTTTTCCAAGGTGTATTTATATAGAGCTTAATTCTAGTGTTTCATAAAATAAGTTTATGTTAGACAGAGATATATATAATATTTATTATATTCAGCAAGTTCTGTGACTTTAAAAAATTTTTAATTATAACCTTAATGATTTTTCCCCTTTTTCTTATATTGCTCTGATACATTTTCTTTAACTATCAGTACTATCACTGAAGGTAATTTAATGTTCCCTCACTTGGCAATAATATCAGTTTCCTTTTTCTAATGTTATAATGGAAAGAAATAGGCTATCATGTCTGTAGCTTGCGTATATTTAAAATATGTGTTTTATACATGTCTTGAAACTTTGAGAAACAGCTTTAATATCAATATACTATGTTAAATGTATGCTATTTGGCAGCCTTTGTGCCTTAATGAACTAATTAATCATTCCATAATGTTATCAAAGAGATTAAATTAGGTTTTTACACCTATCTTAATATCCATTTCTATCTAACTCTGCCATCTTATTCCAGTATTCTTTTTTCAATGACTATGCTGACCACCCAATCTCCTTTGAACCAGCTTTACCATTTCACTGGTTCCCTCAACAATGATTAAATAAATCTTCAGAATGTGCTTACTCATATTTGTATGAGAATCTTATTTTTAAGATTGAAAATTCTATGTTGACAGTAGGTGTATTTGAAGAACCATGATGAGACTAGGCTGGAGAGAGCTTATTGAGGAGGAAGAAGTAGGAAATGAGGACAAAGTCGTCAGAGGAAAAGTAGGGAGCAGACTATAAAGGACTTGGCTGGCCTTTGAAGGGACTTGTACTATTACTCTAGGGATGTGGGAAGCACAGAAAAGTTTTGAGCAAAGGAATGCTGACATCTGAATTGGGTTTTTTGGTGTAGTTTTCGTATGCAACAACTCAAAGGCACAAATCATAAAAGAAGAAATATGCCCTTTTAACTACATAAAAATTAAGGTCTCCAGCAAAGCCAAAATGCCATACGAACCATAAACGATGTTTAAAAGCTAATAAAAAAAGATCTTGGAGAAAATACTTGCATGAATATGATAAAGGATTAATACTTCTTCAGAAAATTAAGAGCTAATTTTGTGAAAGTGTTTGGATAGGATCCCAAGATTCCAAACACTCAAATATTATTCTGTCATCTTTTCCTTTATTCATCTTCTAATAAATGAATCGGGTGTTAGCAAAAGTGATGCAACAGAGGGTTTAAATGTACCTGCACAGTTTGGCTTACCCACTCGTTTTCCTGTCACCTCCACAAGAAGAGCACACCCAGGTTAGAGGTCCCAGAATGATGAAGACACATGGAGCAAATTTGAATCTGAACAGATTTCTGGAGACCAGCACAGCAGAACGACAGCTGATCCATATAGTTCTGTAAGTCAGGAAAATAAATGTTTGCTATTTTAAGCGTCTGAGATTTTGAAGTTTTTTGTTTGTTTGTTCGTTTGTTTGTTTTTTACTACAGTCATAATTATTGCATCAAGACTAACTAACACACACTAAGGGCCTCAAAGTTTAAAATGAAAGAAGTACAGCCCTGTCTCTAAGCACTCTGTCAAGTATAAGCACTCCACCTCACTGCTGCAACAATATGGGTGGAGAAAGAGGCAGCCTCAAGAGACTGAAACTCCTAAGAAAAACAGCTTTATTTCCATAACTGTGACCCAATGCATGTCCTTCAGTAATGAAACTGGTTAACATCTATTTAGGGCGTACTATTTGTCAAGAGCTATTCTCAGCTGTTAGCATCCTATTTAAGAGAATGGACTTGAAAGCCATACTATCTAGGATCAAATTCAGGTCTGTCACTTATTAGTCACACAACGTTGGAGAGGAAGTTAACCTCTCTGTACTTAACCTTTCTCCTAGTTAAACTGTGGATGATAGAGTATACTTTCTATCTCACGGAATTGTTGTAAAAATTAAATGTATTAATATATGTGAGGTACATAGAATGGCATCTAGCATATACAATTAATTATGTTATTATTACATGTATGAATTTGCTTAATCTTTGAAACAACTCAAAGAGTTAGATATTATTATTTTCATTGTATAAGCCTGCTTTGAACAGAAAGGTGGGACAGTAAAGGGATTAAAAGCAAGCTTGCAACCCCTCTCTATCACTTGTTTGATTGTGATTTTTGCAAAATACTTCACCTCTTTGTGTTGTAGGTGTCTTAATATATAAATAGGTATAACAATAGCAATAGCCTACCTTGAGTATAATACATGTTTTTGTATTAGAGGGCAGCTGGTGTGTGGGGTAAGGTAATTTGGTGGTGAGAAAGTTCATAAAGGAGCTCAGGGAGCCCCAAATCCTTAATGTGTGTGTGTGTGTGTGTGTGTGTGTGTGTGTGTATACCACTTGCAGATAAAACTTTAAAAGATAAACATACTAATTGGAAAATTGATGATTGATGAGGCCGGACAATTCACAAAAGAAAATGATTTAACTAGTAAACTATAAAAAAATTAAGCTCAATATTAAAAAATACAATTTAAAATGAGATGCCATTTAGAGTTAAAAAGTGATTCTGCTAGTGTAGATGAGCTGTGGTGGGAAAATTTTCTCTTATGATGCTGGAAGGGGAGGGGGAGGGAGAGGGTGGATTAGGGAATGTAATTTGAGACAATCTTCCAGCAGGACAAATTTGTAATATGTATCAATAGACTTAGATCATAGGCGCCAAAAAAGTCCATCAACAAGGGAATGGATAGATAAGTTTCGTTATAATCATACAAAGGAATAACACTCAATAATAAAAAAAATGAATTACTAAGTATATATGACATATACATTTATGCTATATATGAAATATATGTCAACCTGGATGAAGCTCAAAAACATGTTGACTGAAAGAAGCCAGAAAGAGTCATATATCTTGCATGATTTAATTTAGATCAAGTTCAGGGCAGGCAAATAAAATCTTCAGTGATAAAATGAAAACAGTGATTTCCTCTGGCAGGTTCAGAGGAGAGTGGGCAATGTCAGGGATATATGGGTGTCTTAGTCCATTTTTTGCTGCTATAACAGAATTCCATAGACTGGGTAACCTATTTAAAAAAAAGATTTATGTGGCTTATGGTTCTGGAGGCTGGGAAATCCAAGACTGAGGATTGGCAAGTTATGGCATAACTGGCAAGAACCTCGATGCTTAGTCATAACAAGACAGAAGGGAGTCCCATGATGAGAGCACCAGCTTGAGATGGAGAGTGAGAGAGGGAAGGGCTGAATTCACACTTTTTATCAGAAATCCACTCTTATGATAACTAACCCAATCTCCTGACAGTGGCATTAATCACCACTTAAAGGTCCCACCTCTTAATACTATTGCATTGGGGATTAAGTTTTCAACACAAACACTGAGAGACACATTCAAACCACAGCAAGGAGGAATTGGCTGGAAAGAAAAACAAGGTAATATTCTAGGGTAATGGAATATTCTGTACACATATTTTGACATAGGTACCACTAATGCTCCTATTTTATACATGAGGAGATTAGTGGTGGTTGCATGAGTGTACATACTTCTTAAATCTGTTTGAAGTGCACTCTTAATATTTGGGCATTTTACTGCATGCAAATTTACCATAGTTTTAACGGAAGGGGGAAGGGGGTCTCAGATTCATACAGCTTGCCTCAGCAATTTTAATAATAGGAATGTATCCTAAGTGTTAAAAGATGTTTATACTAGCCATTATTGAGGCTAAACAAGTTTACATTTCTGTCTTTGTTTGTTTGGGTTACTATAGTAAAATCGCATAAACTGGGTGAATTATGAACAACAGAAATTCTTCTCTCACAGTTTTGGAGGCTGTGAAGTTCAAAATCAAGGCACCAGCAGTTTTGATGTTGGGTGAGGGCCCATTCCTCATAGATGCTGTCTTCTGGCTGTGTCTTCACATTGTGGAAGGGCTGAGGCATCTTCCTGGGCCTCTTTTATATGGGCACTAATCCCATTCATGAGAGCTCTTTCCTCATGACCTAATCACCTCCCAAAGGTCTCAGGTCCTTATACCACCACAATGACAATTAGGTTTCAACATATGAATTTGGGGGTGGGGGGTGGGTGCACAATCATTCAGACCATAGCAATTTCTAACAGCACATTACTTGGTAAACTACTTAAGTCAGGAAACTTGAGAATTCCCTTCTTTCATTTTTAGACATACATTTCACAATATCCTAAAACAAATTAGCTTAAATGATGAAATAATGGCCTTAAGATTTTCGGTGTGTTTCCTTTTTTAGCTAATTGCTTTAAAATATCTCTGATGCTTCTCTAACAGTTTTTTTTTTTCCTAAATCACTTTAAGACTCCTTGAGAGAATGTGGACCTTATAAAGTATATAAACTTAAGTAGCCGAGCATCTTCAAAAGTAAGATGACCAGTTAAACTACTCTGTATGATACCATAATGATTGATACATGTTATTATAAATTTGTTCAAACACATAGAATGTATGACACAAAGAGTGAACTGTAATGTAAAGTATGGACTTTGGGTGATAATGATGTGTTACCATAGGTTCATCCATTGTAACAAATATACCACTGCGGTGAGGGATGTTGATGATGGGAGAGGCTATGCATGTGTCAACACAGGGCATGTGGAAAGGGAAATCTCTATACTTCCTGCTCAATTTTTCTAAAAACCTAAAACTACTCTAAAAGATAGTCTATTTTTTTCTAATTTTAAAAATAAAAATAAAATGCTTACCATAACTTCAAAGAGCAGGATGGTTGAAAATGTTTGGAATTTGAATAGTGAGGCTAGTTTGAGTTTATATTAGCAAAAAGGCAAATCCCTGCATTGAAAAAATGGCAAAACTTCTTTGGGTGATATCAAGAGATGAAGAGGTTTCTGTGAGTTTCATAAACTGGGATCTTTAAGCTCCCTTGGGCAAGATTTGTTCTCTCCTATGTTACTTTGAGTCAATGTTATTTCTGTCCCCACTTCTCATTAGTTATATAAGATTCCAAAGTCCATCATACCTGGAGAAAAGGGACTATGAAGGTAAATATGCATGAAAATATTTATTATATCATTTTTTATAATAATTAAAAATTTGAAAAATGATCTTAGAGATTATTCTAATGGCCTGGTTGGAAACAGAGTGTCAGGTTTCTAAGACAATCTGTTTTCTAAATTTGCCTACTTATTCAATATTAACATCATCTATGATTAATTCACAGCACTTGAATTTATTTTCTCTCCTAGAAAGAATATCCAGTAATAGTGCAATACTATTCTTAATAAATTGTGATCCATGACATTAAATATCATAGAAACACATACGTAGAAAATGATTCCAGTTTGTTTCTACTAGAAATGTGACCTTGAAAAACTTATCTAAGCCTCAGTTTCCTTGTGTGTAAAATGGGGACATAAATAGTACCTATGTAGTGACTGAATTATTTAATATTTGTAAACAAATTAGAACAAAGCCGAGCAAAGAGAAAAATCCATTTAAGCGTTATTTAGAATTATTATAATTATAGAGATTTATTTTATAGGAAATACCATATGCATAGAGGAAAAGGAAATCTAGAAATATATTATTATTATAGAGATTTATTTTATAGGAAATACCATATGCATAGAGGAAAAGGAAATCTAGAAATACATACACTAACATTTTGACATTGCTGTTTAAGTAGAATGTTTAAAAGTGAATCTTAACTTCCTCTTTATTTTTATTACTATTTTAAAAGTTTTTACTATGAATGTCTATTCATTGAATATAAAAGGCAAAATTAAAAGATTTTTTGCACAATAATTTCTTATGCTAATAATAACACGGCTCTATATGTTCTTTCCATTATCTTGGAAATCTGACACTCTGTTTCCAACCAGGCCATTAGAATCATCTGTAGGATTTTTTTTGACTTAGCTTTAAAAATCTTTTGGCCTTAACCAATGGTTATTATACATATATATATATATAATGAATATATATATATTCATTCATTAAATGAAAATTTGTTGTGTCACTATTGAAAGACAATGTGAACGTTGCAAATATAAAACATCATTTGTGATGACAACTTTTTCCTCTCTCATAATTAATAATTTACCTGTGGGGGCCGGCCCGGTGGCGCACTGCTACAGTGCGCGGCTTGGGAGCGAGGCGGCACTCCCACCAAGGGTTCGGATCCCACATACAGACCGGTTCCCGCTCACTGGCTGAGCGAGGTGCGGGCGCGACACTGAGGGTTGCAATCCGTTGCCGGACACGAAAAAAGACAAAAAAGAAAAAAAAAATAAAATAAAATAATTTACCTGTGTAAGCAATATAGCTTTGAAGAACTTTTCTATGGAGACCTTCCAATCATTATCCATAGGCTCTAATGGAAAACATACATACACATTTCTCTCAATTACAGTAATATACCTAGGGCAAGAAACAATCTTGCATTTAACAAATATTTAGCAAATATCTACGGGGCACCAGACACTGTGACAAATACTAGGAATACAATGGAATAAAACGGGGATGATCACAGCCCCTATACAGCATACGGGCACACAGAAAGAACCAACAGTAAACAAATAAAGCAGAAAGCATTTTGTAATTTCAGATTGTTATATACATTAGGAAGGGAAAGCACAGTGTGCAAGAACATGAAGAAAATAATTTGGGGGGGAACAAGGATATGTAGGAGTTAGCCAAGTAAAGACTGGTAGGAAAAACATTCCAGGAAAGGAACAAAATGCTTGAGATGACAGTTTTATGTCTTGAGCAATTGGAAGGATGGAAGTAAGTAAAGTGAGAAAAAACAAAGAGGAGTTTCAGCAATGAGATTAAGGCCTCATGGTTCTGTGTTTGGGTAACCATGTGAAAAAGGAGGTTTTGGCCCAAATTTTGTAGTTCTCCCTTCTGCCAACCTCCTGCATTTGCAGCAGTTCCCCCTTATTCCAGGCAGCCAGCATGGCTCCACTTGCACTTTGGGGCCATTATGAATTAAATAAGGGTTACTTGAACACAAGCTCTTCAATACCTTCAGGGTGGATCTGACGACCTCCACGACTGTGGAGTGACTAACGGGTGGGATGTGGTTACAGTGCAGATGCACTGGACAAAGGTATGATTCACGTCCCAGGCAGGATAGTTCGAGATTTCATCATGCTACTCAGAACAGTGCACAACTTAAATCTTATGAATCGTTTATTTCTGGAATTTTTTATGTAATATTTTTGGACCGTGGTTGACCACAGGTAACTGAAACCACAGCAAGCAAAACTGTGGATAAGGGGGCACTGCTCTACTTCATGATTACTCACCTCTCAGGATCAAGCCAACTGGTTACGTCTTCCACATCTGCAGTCTCAAAGGAGTGAGCAGGAAAGATACATGTCTGTCTAACGAAGTCGACACTGGTCCTTCTGTATTTACTGTTGCGTGGGTGGCCAACCTAGATTCCTTTGAATGATCTGCTTAATGACAAGATACATGAATTCCTGGAATCCTGAAAAAAAAAAAAAATTAAACCCAAATTTCCTCAATTATATAAATAAGTGTATAGCCTGGCAATTTTCACTAGCATGTTACTTTTGTAATTATCTTTTTATTAGCTTTTCTATTGTAAACATTTGAAAAACTTCATGTCTTTTGAAGTCTACAAGTCTGTTTTTCCTTGCATTTCTCATTTTAGGGAAACAATGAAGACAGGGTTCGGACTGATCTGATGAGACAGCCCTTAACATGACCCTCATTATCCATCCCAGTCCTCCTCAGTGGGGAGAAGGTGAGTCAGCCCTCAGCCAAGGAGGAGAGATGGAGTGGAGCAGCAACACCGGCCTACTTCTCTTTCATTCTTTATTAAAACATCTCTATTCTAATGTTATGAGTTTTATCAGGAAAGGAGGTTAAATTACATCAAAAGTATTCTCTGATGCATCGAGGTAATCTTTTTACCTTTTCAAGTATTAATATGATAATTTATGCCATATATTTCCTATGACATTCCTGAATTCCTAAAATAAACTCTAGTTAGTGATAATGCATTTAACATTCATTATAGTGCTAGATTAGGTTTCTTTCTTTCTTTTTTTTAATTGATTATGCATATTCATGGGGTACAAAGCTGACCGTCACAACTTGTGCCCAAAATGTAATGGCCAGATCAATACAATCAGCATGCACATTACCACAAATTGTGATTATTCCCCACGTCCCCCACCCAATTAATCCCCAGCCTCCATCCCACCCACCCTCTACCCCACACCACTCCACTCCACAACCCTAGGTATACACTTTTCCTCTGCAAGTGGTCTTTCCTTCCTTCCTTCTTTTTTTCTTAGCTCCCACTTATGAGTGAGAACATGTGGTGTTTATCCCTCTATGCCTGGTTTATTTTGCTCAACATAATTTTCTCCAAGTTCATCCATGTTGCTGTACATGGCAGAATTTCATTCGTTTTCATGGCAGAGCAGTTTTCCATGGTGTATATATACCACATTTTCCTTACCTGGTCATCCATCGATGGACATTTAGGTTGGTTCCATATCTTGGCTATTGTAAATAAAGCTGCAGTGAACATGGGAGTGCAGGTATCTCTTCAACATGATGATTACCATTCCTTTGGGCATACCTACAAGTGGGATTGCTGGATCATATGGGAGATCTGTCTGTAGTTGTTTGAGAAACCTCCATACTGTTTTCCATAGTGGTGGTACTAACTTACAGTGTAGGAGTGTTCTCTTCTCTCCACATCCTCACCAGCATTTGTTATTCTCCATCTTTTTGATTGTGCCAGTATAACTGGGGTGAGACAATATTTTAATGTGGTTTTAATCTGTATTTCCCTCATGAATAAATGATGTTGAGCATTTTTTCAAGTGCCTGTTGGCCATTTCTATGTCTTCCTCAGAAAAGTGTTCATTCCGCTCCTTCGTCCATTTGTTAATTGGATTATTTGATGTTTTTACTGTGTAATTGTTTGAGTTCCTTGTATATTCTAGATATTAATCCCTTGTTGGGTGTACAGTTTGCAAAGTTTTTCTACCACTCTGTAGGCTGTTGTTTCACTCTGTTGATTGTTGCCTTTGCTGTGCAGAAGCTTCTTAGTTTGGTATAGTCCCATTTATTTATTTTTTTCTTTCATTGCTTGTGGTTTGGGGCTCATGTTCATAAAGTCTGTGCTCAGTCATAGTTCCTGAAGATTTTTCCCCCATATTTTTCCTTAGTAGTTTTACAGTTTCAGGTCTTATACTTAAGTCTTTAATCCACTTTGAGTGGATTTTGGTATATGATGGGAGGTTCAGATCTAGTTTCATTCTTCTGCATATGGATATCCAATTTTCCCAACATCACCTATTGAAGAGGCAGTCTTTCCCCCAATGTATGTTTTTGTTGTCTTTGTCAAATATCAATTGGCTATAAGTCTGTGGATTGATTTCTAGGTCCTCTATTCTCTTCCACTGGTATGAGTTTCTATTTTTATGCCCGTACCATGCTGTTTTGGTTACTAGAGCCTTGTAGTATAAATAGAAGTCAGGTAGTGTTATGCCTCTGGCTTTGTTTTGTTTTGTTTTGTTTTGTTTTGCTCAGTATTTCTTTTGCTATTTGGGGTCTTTTGTTATTTCATATGAATGTTAAGAATGTTTTTTTTCTATTTCTGTGAAGAATATCATTGGTATTTTGATGGGGATCGCATTGAATCTGTAGATCACTTTGGGTATTATAGGCATTTTCACAATGTTAATTCTTCCAATCCAAGAGCATGGAAAGTCTTTCTGTCTTTTTGTGTCTTCTTTATTTCTTCCAGTAGTGTTTTGTAGTTCTCATCATAAAGATGTTTCACCTCCTTGGTTAAATTGATTCCTAGATATTTTACCTTTTTGGTGACTTGTAAATGGGCTTACTTTCTTCATTTCTTTTTCTGTTAACTCATTATTGGAGAATATAAATGCAACTGATTTGGGGGCATTGATTTTGTATCCTGCAACGTTACTGAAATTATTAACCATTTCTAAGAGTTTTTTTTTTTTTTTTTTTTTTTTTTTTTTTTTTTTGAGTTTTTTGGTT
>NW_007727600.1:95446-117470 GCF_000696425.1 Galeopterus variegatus | reverse complement strand
CATTTCTAAGAGTTTTTTTTTTTTTTTTTTTTTTTTTTTTTTTTATAGAGTCTTTAGGCTTTTCTGTATAGCAGATCATGTCATCTGCAAATAGGGAAAATTTGACTTTGTCTTTTCCAATCTGGATGCCCTTTATTTCTTTCTCTTGCCGGAATGCTCTGGCTAGTACCTCCAGTACTATGTTAAATAGGAGTGGTGAGAGTAGGCATCTTGTCTTGTTCCTGTTCTTAAGGAAAAAGCTTTCAGTTTTTCCCCATTCAGGATGATATTGGTGGCAGGTTTGTCATATATGGCACTTATTGTGTTGAGATACTTTCTTTTACACCTAATTTGTTCAGACCCTTTGTCATGAAGAGATGTTGGATTTTGTCAAATGCTTTTCTGCAGCTATTGAGATAATCAAATGGTTTTTGTCCTTGATTTTCTTGAGCTGATGTATCACATTTACAGACTTGCATATGTTGAACCATCCTTGCATTTCTGGGATGAATCCCACTTGATCATGGTATATAAATTTTTTGATGTGTTGCTGTATTCTGGTTGCTAGTATTTTATTGAGGGTTTTGCATCTATGTTCATCAGAAATATTTGTCTGCAGTACTTCTTTTTGCTGTTGTATCTTGGCTTTGGCATCAAGGTGAAGCTGGCCTCATAGAAGGAGTTTAGGAGAGTGGCCTCTGTTTCAATATTTTGAAATTGTTTGAAGAGAACTGGTACGAATTCATTAACTTCCCAGTTTATAACATTCAGCTGGCGTTTCTAACTTTTCTTCAGTGAATTTATGTTATATTTATTTTTGCTAGATTTTCAAAGATAATGAAGTAGCAAACATATATCTGAGGGTTTCTCTCATTTCAGTTCGTAATAGGTGGATTTTTCTTTCTCCCCGCCCCCTTTACTAATCCTCCTTGAAATTTATCTGTACAATAGATCCTTTTAAAAAACTAGGTGATAGATTAACAGGATACTGATGTTTTCCCTATTTTATTTCTTAATTCTGCTTAAATCTTCCATAGCTACCTACTGCTTTGCCTAGATTTATTTAATGTACTTTTCTTTTCTAGCATTTTGAAGTGAAATCTGAGGTTATTTGTTTCCTTGTTTTTCTTATTTAGGACTGAGCATTTGAAACTTTTAATTTCCTTTGTTTACTTTATGTAATTTTATCATCATTGCTTTCTAGGTAATTTATAAACACAATTTTAATTTCTTCAATAATGTGTGTATTTAGCAGACTTATCAATAGTCCGTCACTTATTTCTTATTTACTATTGTGTTATAAATTTCCAGGTTTATTGCATTTTTTCAGAGATTTAGGGATAAAGGTGGAAAGGCACTTTAGATATATATATATGAAAGTAGAGATGAAGTGTGAACTACCATGTAATTAAAATTATGTAAAATAGGGTAAATGCTGAATGATTTCATTTTTAATAAGAAGATGAATTTATCCGATGGAATATTGTCATTAAAAATTTAAACAACATAAGGTTGCAATTATTCATGCAATCATTAATAGGAAAAACAGTATCAGAGGACACTTGTGTACTATAAAAACAGCAAATAATGTCTGCTGCTGTGCCAAGAATTATGTATATATACATATACATATTAGAGCCCACCTGCTATGACTCCACTGCACAGAACTTATTTGAATTTTACCTTCTCTTTCATGGGATCCATTGTTACAATCTGCAACTAGCACTAAAGCCTTAAGTAGATAAAATCAAAGTCTATCACTTAATATATCTGGACATTTAAATGTAGAGAATAATGAAGAGAGCTGGTGTTGGGAAAACAGAATAGTTTGGCCAGGGCCCTCGCCTCGAGTCCAGTTGGGTGTGGTCCAGCATTCTTTGTAAGTAAATTGTGTGTGTGTGTGTGTGTGTGTATGTGTGTGTGTGTGTGGAGTTAGTGCACATGCACGCCAATGTATCTTTTTAGTTTTGTTGCTATTCTTGTGTTCTTCAGAGAGAGAGAGAGAGAGAAAGAGGTAGTTTTAGTGAAGCAGGTGGGTGGGTGTCTGCCTTAGGCATCTGCCCTGCGCAGCCATGCTTTCCAACCAGTGGCTCCAAGGACCTTTTGGCCAGTTACCTAGCTCATAGACCTGCGTGTGAAGGGTCTGGTGACCCAGCGTGGAATGGGAAGGGTTTGGTGACCCAGACTGGCATGTGAAGGGTTTGTGACCTAGTCTGTGAACAGGCTTGTGGGGTCTAGGAGCTCCAGACCCAGCCCTAGCTCAACAATCGGCCCAGTTGGGGCTGGATTAAAAGTGCTACAATTGGCAATGTTGACAGGATTCCAGACATCAACATTAGCAGTAGCACCACAGCTGGGATTTTCAGATTTCAGAAAATACCTAACAATTTGACTGTGTAGGGTAATTCTAATTATATTCTAATAAGGCTAAATTATAAGACATAGGATTTTATTATACTAAGTGACTTATCATGGATTATATTTATTCTTTTACCATCTCTTAGATTAATTATGTTGTCAAGCATGTCAGTTCTAAAACAGTAAAAGGATATTTCTTATAAGAAGATAAATGCATCGATTTTGTCAGATATCCCCTGTTCAATCTTACTTATCAATGTCTACATATTCAAGCAAATCCATTTTTCTGTTATGATATACTGGTAGCATTTTATCCATGACACAGAGGCTAAAAACAGCCTTCGGTTGGTTGATCAAATGCAACTTCCCATGTCAAGGGTTTACAATTTCATTATAAAAGTTAACTTTGGGCTGATTCTAGCTAGATACTCTCAGAATTAGAAAGACATCATTTACAGACACCTCTCATTTAAAATACATTAACTTTACAGAATTTCAAACCGGCCAAATGCAGGGCAGAAATTCATATAATAGAATTTAAAAACTTCCTCATTAGTATTCTTTCCAGATCATTTTGTACAGGAATCCTCCCAGTGACATGAAACAATGTTGCTCAATTTTAATAGCCACTAAATATTGAGGCAATGTGGAAGGAGGATGGATTCCGAGGAGTTCTAATGGAAACAAGAAAATTTTTTAATCTGGTAAATCGGACTGAAAAGAACATCAGCAACAAAAAGAGATCTTCACAGAAGATTAGTAACATAAATTCACAGTTTACACTTACATAGACACCAGTTGAATGGAGGTATAAATCCCAGTTAAAAATTTTAATCAGTAAATACTCAGTGAAATACTTTGAGCTGGGATGGTTCGCTTTAAGCCGATTATGATAGTTCTGTTCCCTATGGCTAGGGATTGGTTTAGGCATGGGCATGTGACAAAACTTTGACCGATGAGATGTGAGGCTATCTGCTGGAGGTATTCTGAGAGGATTTTCCTCATTCTTAAAAGGAGAGAGAGATATAATGGGATTATTTTGCCCATGAGGTTGTCACCTGCTCGTGATGCCTGGAATTGAAGCCACAATGTTGGAACCCTGAAGGGAGCCAGCCTAAGAGCTGATATGCTGAGGACTGCTGAGAGGAAAAGAGAAATAGACACAGAATCATAACGACATTCCTAAGCCACTGAATTAACCAGATGTTTATCTGCCCTTCTATGTGAACCCAGAACAGTATGTGCTAATTGAGATAATAAATGTCCTTAAGCCAATTAAAAATTTTCTTCCAGCTTTTTTTCTGTGAAAGGAAATACAGTCGACCCTTCATATTGGTGGTTTCTGCATCTGTGGATTCAGCCAACCACTAATTGAAAATATCCAGAAAAAAAATTTCCTTCTGTACTGAACATGTACAGGCTTTATTTTCTTGTTATTATTCCCCAGTAATAAGTTTAACAACTATTTACATAGCATTTACATCGTATTTGGCTTTATAAATAATCTAGAGAGGATTTAAAGTATATGGGAGGATATACATAGGTTATATGCAAATACTATGCAATTTTATATCAGGGACTTGATCATCCACAGATTTTGGTATCCACAGAAGGTCCTGGAACCAATATCCCATGGATACCAAGGGAGGACTGTAGATATATAGAGTAGTAGGAGTAGAAAAATGTAGGGCTGAATTATCACACACAACTTCTAAGCCCTAGGACTGTCAGAGCTGTTTAGCTGGGTGGTTCTACCTCATGGTCTCTCATGAAGTAGCAGTCAAGCTGTCTGTCAGGGCTGCAGTCTCTAAAGACTTAACTGGGGGTGGAGTTTTTACTTCCAAGCTCATTTACATAAATTTAGGTAAAAGCACACATGTGAGAAGGAGCATGCACTCAAGATGGAAGATGCAGTTGTTTTATAACTAATCTTGGAAGTGACATACCATCACTTCTGCCATAATCTATTAGAAACAAGTTACTAAGTCCAGCACATACTCAAAGGGAAGGGAATTAACCTCCACTCTGAAGGGAGGAGTATCAAAAGTATTTTGTAAACATATGTTTTAGAAGCATCTGGGCCTTATTTTCAAGATAAAGTGATTTGAAAATACACTCATGTGTCACTTAATGATAGGGATTCCTTCCAAGAAATATGTTGTTAGGCTATTTGTCATTTTGCAAACATCATAGAGTATACTTACAAACGCAGAGGGTGTAGCCTACTACACACCTACGCTATATGGTATAGCCTATGGCTTCTAGGCTACAAACCTGTACAGTGTGTACTGTACTGTAAGCAGTTATAATACAGTAATATTTGTATATCTAAACATATAAACACAGAAAAGGCACAGTAAAAATACAGTATTATAATATTATGGGACCACCATTATATATGCAGTTCATCCTTAATCAACCATAACCTCATATGCAGTACATGACTGTATTTAAACACTGCTAGGAAGTACCCAGCAGAGAAAAAGTGGAGGGAGTGTCTGTAATTAGTATCTATTTTCTCTATGTGTTAGATAGTAAAATTATTTGCTAAAGGTGTTTTGATAGGTGGTAGTTCTAAAAGTGCAAATAAAATGGAAAGAAATGGCCATTTAGGGAAATAATAGAGTAGCCAACTCTAGAGACACAGGTAAAAATGTGTTAAAAGCTACAGAAGAATTCTATATTATATAAATAATTTTATGTAGCTCTATTGAAGACCTTGGTTAAATGGATATGTTTCTATGAAAATAAATCTTACCATAGTTGTCTCCAGAGAAATTAGAAATTTTGATTTTAACCTGAACATACCAAGAGCAATAGAGAAATTCTTTTTGTTTCACAGGAAAAAATCTCTCTCTTTCTGTCTGTCTCTCTCTCTCTCTCTCTTCCCCCCCCTCTCTCTCTCTCACACACACACACACACACACACACACACACACACACACACACACACACACATCCCCCCCCTCTCTCTCACACACACACACACACACACAAACACACACACACACACACACACACACACACACAGAGCACTATCTACAAATGGTTTGACTGAGGAATTCTCCCAAACATTTATGAAACCATAAAATTTACCAGATACACAAACTCCTTCAGAACTCACAAAAAGAAAAAAAAATTGATTTTGTGGAATTATTACCCTTGCACAAATAAGTTAATTCTATTATTTAAAAAACAAAATCATATATTTAAGCTTTGTAACTTCTCTGAGGCTTTCATATGGCAATGGGTTTTGTGTATCTTCCCTAGGAAGGATTTCCCAAGCTGTTTGATTACAGGATCTTTTGTTTGGCGATCATTGATTATTTCCTAGAATAGTGTGAGAAATATTGCTGTATCAGATGTGCCCTAGCAGCATATAAGAGTATTGAAGCATACTAATAAAAGAATACAGCTAATACAAGGAAGTATTTTCCAGAAAAGCAAAAACGGCTTAGTATAAGGAAATATATTGAGCTGGCTATTTAGCTCACTTGGGACAGTGAGGTGCTGACAATACCAAGGTCAAGGGTTTGGATCCCCATAATGGCCAGTTGCCAAAAAAGAAGACAAAGTATTAGGAAATGTATTTACATCATTTAACACACCAGTTGGTCAAAGATGGTAGTGGAGGAATGTTGTTTGTCTTGATAGATGTCAGAAAGCTATCTGATATAATTCAATGCTATTGTTGTGAAAAACTCCCCTAGCATAACAAAAGTATTTACCTCAAAGTAACATTCGACTTTATAATTAATGGTTAAAAAATAATTAAAAGACACATGAGAGTCAGAAGCAAGACAATTTTAAATGGGAGAAGAACTCATCTTCCAATTACCGCCCCCATTCCCAGAAGAGACCTGCTTTAGAAGCTGATTTGGCCCAAATTAAGAAAATCTGTCATTTTACACTTTTGGCAGTACTTTGCATTGCTAATACTGGAGAGACTGGAAGATGGCCTTTTAGTAAAATTAACTTCTTAATGAAGACAGTTTTTTATACACACAAATTACTGCCTGTAACCCAAACTTTCTGGCAAATAAACGTAATATGCATTTGAAGTCTTCCCATGCTTGGGGAGAGTGGCAATATAAGAGTTTTAGGGTACATTCAGATAATGAATAAAAGGAACTATGGGATGAACTCTCTATAGAGTGTAAAAAGAGGTACAGCAGTTTGATAATAGCAACCTAGAGAGAGTGAGACCATCTGAGAGATACTCTACGTAGGGTATTAAAGAGAATTACCTAATAGTGAACTTTGTTTTCAGATCCATGTTTAGTGTAAACTCTGTCTGCTATCTTTGCTCACTACACACCAGCATCGTATTATTACTACTTCAGGATATGGAGGAGAGAGGATAGTCTCCAAAACAGAAACCGTGATGATGTATTTAGACTATATCACTTTGTTTTCAGATCCATGTTTAGTGTAAACTCTGTCTGCTATCTTTGCTCACTACACACCAGCATCGTATTATTACTACTTCAGTATATGGAGGAGAGAGGATAGTCTCCAAAACAGAAACCGTGATGATGTATTTAGACTATATCAGGTCTAATTTAGAATGAGAAGTTTAGAAACGAGATAAAATCGCCATGAGAATGCAAGCCCCAGAATCCTCAGAAACAGTGCAGCAGGAGGTGGAATTCTCACAGAACTTGAGATGGGAGCCTAAGGTATTTAATTTAGAAATTTAAGAAAACAGTAACCTAGAGACATGGGCTTTCACAAAGATACCCACTATCACCTATATTATTTTCCTGTGTGTTGGTTCGATTAAATAATTCTGAGAAGCCTGGTAAAGCAATCTTTTTAGGTGTGTTTATAAGGGTGTGTCCAGAAGAGATTAGCATGAGAGCCTGAATGGACTGGGTAGGAAAGATCTGCCCTCATATGGGTGGGAGCCATCCAATCCACTGAGGGCTCAGAGAGAACAAAATGGAGGAAAAAGGGGAATCACTCTCTCTATTCTGTGAATATGGGATACAATCTGCTTTCTTATCTGTGGACATCAGAACTGGAGACCCATCAGCTTTTGGGTTCCAGTACTTACACCAAGGTCATCATTGGCTTCCTGGGTTCTGAGGCTTTTGGACGTGGACTGAGCCACACTACCGGCATCACGTTTGCAGAGGGCTTGTTGTGGGACACCTCGGCCTTCACAATCATGTGAGCCAATCCCCCTAGTAAATCCCCTCTCACGTACTGATATACATATCTTATTGGTTCTCCCTGAAGAACCCTGACTAGTACATTCTGCTTTTACATTTTTATTCAATGCAATCCTACAAGGAAAGGGAATGCAACATATGAATATTAGAAAACAAAAGGCAAAAATATCATTATTTGCCAAAGGTAGGGTTGTATACCTGGAAAACCAGAGAACTAATGAGAGAATTGGGTAAAGTTTGATATGCAAAACGTCAGCTTGATTGATATACAAAACATCAGTGTATTCTTCTGCTAACAATAATCAGTTTGGAAGTGTGATGACAAAAAGGTACCATTTACTATAGCAACCAGAATATAGTTGCTATATTTACCAAATACAAATCTGGGGTGCCCAGTTACATTAGAATTTCATATATGCAATGAATGATTTGTTTAGTGTAAGTATGCCCCATGTAATATCTGGGACATACTTATACTAAGAAATTACTCATTCTGTACCTGAAGTTCAAATATAACAGAGTATTACAAATTTTATCTAGTACGCCAGACCTGCGGTACAAACTGTCACTTGAAAAAGCAGGATGCAGGTCGTGGTGCTGATCATATTTCTCCTGTGTAGGTATGTTCACTGGCTTCACCATTCAAAAATAATTTTCACGACAGTCTGTACTTTAAACCTTTAATTTTTTTTGTTTTCAATTGCAGCTCAATTATAGAATGTACCATTTAGAAATTAAAGTAAGTTTTAATTCTGTGGGGAAAAAAATCGGTTCCTATATTTTTGGCCCAGTGAGACCTTTTAGCATCTGGTTGGATTTCCCAGATTTCCCATTTCAAACAGCCAAAGGTTGTCAGCATCCTCAGGGCCGTGCCCCTTCCATCCCCTCCCCAAACAAATATACACCTGCTCCACTCACTAGCACTGGCTGCTGCGCCCCGGCTCTTCCAGGAAGCCCATCTGGTGAGCCCAAGGGCAGCACATTCCACCCCTCCATATGGACTTGGAAGGCCCTCGGGAGTGCTCAGGGCAAACTTCGGAGAAATCCACTGCAGTGCATTAAGCATTGACCACGGCACAGGAGGATGAACCAGCTGTCCACACTGGAACGTCCCAGGATCTGAGTTTGTAAAGTTATTTAAAAAGGGCAGTTGTTACTGGCTGATGAGCCACGTTTCCCTGAAGGGTGCTATGTTCTTGGGAGGCAGCCATTCCAGTGTTTCAAAGATTAAGTTATAACTAAACAATGTATGAGGATGTATAAAAAGTAATTTACCATTTTATAATTACTTTTAATTAACCATCTTATAATTACTTCCTCCATGGTAATGCCTCTGGGTCTGATTTTGAAAACAATTATAAGCTGAGAATTTGCATACCAGTAACAGGCCTTAACATAAACGCCATAAATGTAGCTATTTTTTGATACTTATTTGGCATATCATGAAATCACAGCTTTAACTATATATTATTCACCCTCAGTCTTCTTCGAAATTGGAAGGAAAAATAATAAGAGACTATACTTCTTTTTAGAAAAATGTTTGAATAATTACAGATTATTTTATTCTATAGTCACTTAAATGTTTCAAGCCTATCTACTTATTATTAAAACAAAAAGTCAAATGTTCTCTTCTTGACCTTCAAGGGGTTCCCACCTTTACCCAGTTACACTTAGCTCTCACCAATGTCAGTGAAATGTCATTATGCAGGAAATGTGTGTTTAAAACCTACAGTAAGGGCCAGCTGGTGGCTCCCTTGGGAGAGTGTGGTGCTGATAACACCAAGGCCACGGGTTCGGATCCCTGTATAGGGATGGCTGGTTGGCTCCCTTGGGATAGCATGGTGCTGACAACACCAAGTCAAGGGTTAAGATCCCCTTACCGGTCATCTTTTAAGAATAAAACAAAAACAAAAACCTACAGTACACTCTTTTGCCTTCTCATGTAACTGATGATTAATACCACAATATTATTGATTAGATCCATGGTACTGCTTGAAATAAAAACAAAATTTTAAATGTCAGAACAGAGACCAGGAGACTCACCCAAGGACTCACAATAAAACCTGTGTAAAAGAGAAAAGAACAAGACAGCAGTATGCCCTCCATTGCTTTCAGTCTGCATTTCTCTTTCCCATTAGCTTCAGCATGGATTATGATCCAATACTACTCTCACACCTGTGTTAGGAAAATTACCTGGAAGGAGGATGACCTTTGTCTGCAAATGCTGGCCACCAGCTAGCACTTTATGTTTCCTTGGAAGAGACTAATGAGAAAATTATTAATAACTAAGGGAAGTTTATTGTTCTCCATTAGCCAGACACTGACATAACAACCCTGACCTAAAGCCAAAATAAATATAGCAGGAAAAGAGCCAGGTGCTTTGGTCAAGCAAGGCTGGCCTTCAAGGTGTCCTCCATGGTCTAGTCCTCACCCCACTGCACGCTGCAATGTGAATTGCAAGTGTGAATAAAGGAGGAAGCATCACACTCAAATGCTTGCATTTTTAAATTGTTCTCAAGGCCATTACTCATATATTACTCAGTGTTCTTATTATAAATTCCTCTAGGGCTGAGAGAGAGGAAAAAGTGTGACTCTCATTTTAGCAAAAAAGAATACTTTATCATTTGTGTTTTCCTTATTTTTCTTACATTCTAGGAAGCTCAGAGTTCAATTTTTATTTTTATTTTTTATTTTTTTTTTGCAAACAGAACTTCTTTATGGGTAGAAATTCCATCTCTTCTCTTTTAACTTTGGATTTTTGCCTTTTTGTTGTGTTAAGAGGTGTTGGCTTCTCACCATGTCTAAGCAATTGGGAATCCCTTTCAGGATACATAGATAAGACTGTTTAAGAACAAACTTAAATATAATTATTTCACGTGATGTTTCATGTCTTTCCCACCTCACGTAAGCTCTAGTAAGTCACTGGAATAACCTGCTGTATACTTTCCTGCCTTCTGATTTTGTTCATGGAAATCCCTTCACCATGCATATCCTCAAATCTCACCCTGCATTTATCATTCCCCTAACCTCTGAAGCTCAGCACTTATCTTCTCTCAGCCATTGAGGCTTTACTGACTGTTCCAGCCCCTGGTTTTCTGAACACTAAAGCTCTTAGCATAAATGCTACTAGGTTCTTTGATTTTTTAAAATTTCTTTCAAGTCAGTGTTAAGCTTTGTTTCTTTAAAGAGATGATAAGTTTTATGAGATCAATATCGAAGTTCTTGCATATAAGTAGAGGCTTAAAAAATTTTTGCTGTTTACAAGTTTTAATCATTTAAAAAATATAACTTTCCTCAACTTGAATGTTACTGATAACACATTATGGCTAAGCTAACCACACACAAATAATTCAGTCAAACTACATCTAGTATTTTTTTAGAATCTATTTACCAGTTGTTTGACCAAAGTACCTGTCTCCTTCTTATATTTGTTTTGATTTTAGGTTAGGGCTACTGCCTGCTTTCGACTAGTAGAGAACAATATTATTCTCATAGTTATTAATAATCTCTTTATTAGTCTCTTCCAAGGAGCTATAATGTGCTACCTAGTGTACAGAATATGAAGACAAGCTTCACACACTCTTCAGGTAATTTCTCTAATAAAGGTGAGTAAGTAACTATTGTGTTGCAAGCCACATGAAGCAAGAGAAAGCTAAACTGAAAGCAATTAAGAACAATCTGCTTCTTTTTTTCTCCTTTTTAACCTTCCCTTTTTTTTATTGTGATTCCTGTAAAAATTCTACTGATCTCTAATCTGACCCTTTTTAAACTTTGTTGTTTTTAATTTAAGCAGCACACCTGCTCTGGTTGACAATATTGTAATATTTTAATCAACTGCTGCAAAACAATGCAAAACACCACATCAAAAAAGTAGTATTCGATATATATATATATATATATATAGTAAGTACACCAAAAATGCTTGTTAATTACTAAATAAGGCTGAATTCATACAGAATGTAACATACGTTAAAGTAATTGTAAAGTTCTGTGATCATCTGGGATAAACAGATTAATATCAAACAACAGAAACAATTCTCTCAGAACTCATAAGTGGGCATCATAGAATAAATAGCTGTTAAAGAAAAGGGTAATTGGATTATCTAAAAAAAAAAGAAAAGAAAAAGAAAAAAATCATCATGCAACAAAATAACCCATTTAGCTTGCTCCTAGAAGCTGCAAGTAAAAGGGAAGCAAGATTTTGGAAGTCAATTTTTGTTCAAGTAAAACATGCATTGAAATGACTTGTAGATTATTACGTGGGGTATGCCAATTAAATTCAAAAGTTGTAAATCAGTTAGCTGGAACTTGGAAAGTACTGAATATTCAAGAAAGAAGAAAATACTAGAGGAATGATCTCTTTATGCAAACTTGAGTGGTTGTAATTCTCTGCAGACCGGGACATCCCAGTCCAAGGATATTAGTATTGAGTTTTCTGTGATGCAGGGAAGAAAGTAAAGCCCCCTGGGAAGCACTTGCATTAGGACAGTAGTGACAACCAAAATTTGAAAGAGGTCTCTGATTCTGTCAAAGGACTGACATCATAAGGAAAAACTGTAAACATATATATGAGAATAATAGTTTTGTTTTGCAAAATTGCCTATTCTGAAACTTCCTTGTAATTGATCTCTGATTTACTATTATTCGAATTTTATTCTACTATAAAAGTGACAAATGCTCATTGTTTAAAAAAAGCAAGAATTTTTTAAAAGTTATAAAGTTGGGATAACTGGGTAGCTCAATTGGTTAGAGCATGGTGCTCATAACACCAAGGTCTAGAGTTTAATCCCTGTACTGGCCAGCCACCTAAAAAAAAAAAAAAAAAAATTGTAAAGTAAAAACCATGCATAATCTCATTTCCCAGAAAAATAAATGTAATGTTTGGTCATAAATCCTTCACAAATCATTTTTTCATTCACAGAACAAATACAAAAATTCTAAACCAAACCATATTGTAAATGATGTTTTGTTATTTTATATTTTCCCAAATAATAGAATATTGTGAATACTTTTAAATTCTCATTGTGGTAGGCAGAATAATGCTTCCTCTCCCCAAAACATTCACCTCCTAATTCTTAAAATCTGTGAGTGTGTTAGGTTACATGGCAAAGAAGAATTGAGGTTGCAAATGAAATTAATGTTGCTAATCAGTTGACCTTGAGATGAGATTATCCTGCGTCATTCTGGTAGTTCCAGTGAAATCGCAAAGGTTCTTACAAGTGGAAGAAGGAAGAATAGAGAAAACCAGGGAGACGGCAGCATGAGAAAGAATGAGGCCAGCTGTTGCTAGCTTTGCAGATGGAGAAAAAAGGCCACAAGCTAAGGAACGCAGACAGCCTTTAAAAGCTAGAAAAGGCAAGGACACAGATTCTCCCCTAGACTTCCAGAAGGAATACAGCCCTCCTGACACATTGATTTTAGCCCAGTGAGACGTTATTGGACTTCTGAGCTCCAGAAATATAAGATAATAAATTTGTGGTGTTTGAAGTTACTATATTTGTGGTAGTTTTTTTAATCGGAGAAATAGGTAACTAATATACTTAAATATATGGATGCCTATTATTTTTGATACTACATGGTATTCTATTTTTTGATAAATCATAATGTATATAACCAGTCCAGGAGTTGACGATTTTTTTTTTCTTAAAGGGCCAGATAGTAAATATTTTGGGGCCCTGTTTGCTATATGGGCCCTATTGTAACTACTCAACTCTGCTACTACAATGCAAAAGCAGCCACAGACAAAATGTAAGCAAATGAACTTGGCTGTATTCCA
The DNA here is from genome assembly GCF_000696425.1 of Galeopterus variegatus. Taxonomy (NCBI): domain Eukaryota; kingdom Metazoa; phylum Chordata; class Mammalia; order Dermoptera; family Cynocephalidae; genus Galeopterus; species Galeopterus variegatus. The sequence continues at coordinate 104,183 of NW_007727600.1, read as the reverse complement.
ATAAAATTTATTTACAACTATTGGCTGTGATTTACTGACCCCTGAACTAATCTCCTATTAATGAACGTTTAATTATTTCCAAGCACACAATTTGCATTTTTGTTTGTTTTTGTTTGGCAGTTGGCTGGCACAGGGATCATACCCTGGAATTTGGTGTTATCAGCACCATGTTCTAACCAACTAAGCTAACTAGCCAGCCCCACAATTTGATTTTGTAATTTTCTGATTAATACATGGCAAAAGAAAAACAGTATGGAGTGTTATTTCTAACTCTGACATGTATTCTTAAGTATTGTGATTTTTAAACATGGTTTTAAAATTCAGAACAAATTAAAAGCAACTATTTACCTTGTTCTCAAATGCAAAAGTTTGAATGAATAAGAAATGTTTAAATGTTGTATTTTTCTTAACCAAGCATAGTTCAATTCTTATAGAAAAAAAAAAATGGATCTTTGATTCAAAAAATTAAATTTCTGAGTCTCAGGCAGAGATGACAAAAATGGCATTGATCCATACAGCCACTTTCATTTAAATGGGAATTTTAAATTGTGCAATATACCTGGTAAGAGGCAGCCCAGACGGGGAGAGAAAATAAAGGGCATAGATTCCAGAGCAAACTTCCCACAGCCCCCATCCCCCACAATTTCCCAGGTGAAGTCATGCCTCAATGGTAAGAAGTAAACAGCAGAGAAAAATCTAAGATTTTAACTTTTCCAAAGCATGGAAGCATAATTGTCTGTGTTTTGAGGATTTTCATGACTTATGAGACCAAAAAAGATGAAGAAAATGATAACTGTAAATTAACCGCAGACATTAGGATAAACTAAGACTTGGAGGGAAAATGTTGGCATATATACAAATAAAACAAACAATCCTCTGATTGCACTCCTCACAAAGCCTACAGGAAGTGAAGAACTGCTGATGAGAGGGTTTGACAAGTGTGTCTCATCACCATCCTTCCAGTGGAGTGTTGGCATCACAGAGGCTCACTGACGCTCATCTGCTCATCTCCTGACTAATGCACTGACCCAAACTGGAGGAACGATGCAGGTGGCAGAGAGAACCAGAGCAACGGATATTGTATTATTTGCAGCCATGATTTCCCAGAGAAGAACTCAACGGACTTGCTGTGTGCTTCTAAAGCACGTATTTCATTTTAGCTGCTGCAAATTCAACTCACATTTTCATTGAAAGTTTCCTTGTTCTTGCTGCTGATTAAATCAGAGTGCATTATGCGCTTTTTTCCCTAATGATTTCCTATTTTGTGTACTGACTCTAATCTTCTCTTTTCCTTCTACACCCCTTTCCAAATATTCTCTAAAACTTTGATAACTAAACTCAAAAAAGACCAAACAAACAAACTAAGAAAAACAACACGAAGCACTCTAAACCTTTTGGGGGCTGGCTCCCAGATATGAAAAGCAGGACACAAACTAGAACCTGACAGACAAATGCTGTACTTTAGGTACACTTTATTAAGTGATTTCACTGTATTTTATTTAGCCTTAATAAAAATGGAAGAGTCAAAGACAAAAGAAAAATTTTGACCCCTGGGTAAATATTGGCCACTCACTGATATAATACTCCTCCACAGAAATTCTGGTGAAAATATGTAGTTTAAAACCAAAAAATAGAAAGAAAAAACCAAAGTGCTGAGAAGAACTTGAACTGACAGGTCATAGGGCAAGAGCAAGACCTGGGATTTTAATCTCCACCAAGTACACAGCACCCGGTTCTGGCCAGGCCCCCTCACTAGGATCCCACCTGAAAGCCAAGATCTGGGAGCTCTCTGCCTGAAAAATGCAACCTGCCTATCTCCCTACAAGTCCCCCTTTCTTTCTTTCTTTCTTTTTTTTTTTTTTATTTAAGGGTATATTTTTTTAGTTGACAAATGAAAATGTATATATTTATGGTGTACCATGTGATGGATGTTTTCATATATGCATACATTATGCGGTGATTCCAGTCCCTGAGAGAAGCCTACTCCTTGCATCAGGCTGCTGGTGAAAGCTGACTCACCACTGGAAAGTCAGAATTCACAGCGAGTGCTGTAGATGAATTCATCCTGTTTGTCCTGAGAGAAAACCCCAAGCCAAGACACTCACAGGCAAAGTGTCTCAGAGTTAGGAACTGTGTCAAAGATGGATTGACACAAACAGAATGGCCTCTATGGTGAGGCATATACAGCCTAGGAAATGTGTCAAATAAAACTCCCATGATTGTTGAAGCCCATGAAAAATAAGCATATGGGCATTACACATTAGCACATTACAGAACATCTGAGGAAAATTTGGTGCCATAAAAGTCAATTTACAAAACAAAAAAGTGAGAAAACTCACATCAGAGGAATTAGATATACTAATAAAACCTGAGATGCATTATAATAAAATCATTTAAAATGCTCAAATAAACTAAAGAAATAATAGACTTCATAAAATTGAGATTACACACACACGAATATTGCAGATTTGTTTTGTAAACAGACCTCTTAGTATTCTGATACTTTTCATGTGTTGTCTACAGATGTTGCTAAATGCTTAACTTTCTTTCCATTATATATATATATGTAAAATTTATTTATATAAATTTACTTATTTATTTTAAAATTATATACATATATATATATATATATATATATATATATACACAAAATTTATTTTTTGTCTTATTACATCATTGAAATTCCAGGACATAACTTGACTAACATGAATATTTATAAGGACCATTGTCATTTTATCATTTTAATGAGAATTCCAAGATCATACCACTGAGTATGATGTTGAACCCTATATTTGGGATTTTTCAAAAGACTGTTCTTGATCTGAAAAAAATTCTCTTTATATGAGAAAATACATATCTACCCCTGATTTAACAGGATACTCTTCAATAATGTCAAATGCTATTTTTAACAATAAATGAAATATTTTAATTAATATTAATTAATTAAGAAATTCTGAATATTAATGTGAACTTGTATTTCTAATATAATTCCTATTTAGTTGTGTGCGTGTGTGTGCGTGTGTGTGTGTTGTAGTACTTGGACATGTCCGGAGTTTTCTTTTATTGTATTACTAATTGCTTCTGCTATGTTTGTTTTATCACTTTCAGATTGATAAAGGTTAATGTGTAAGTTTGTGTTCACTTTGCTATACAGTCTTTTGGTTTTTAATAGTTTATTGCATTATCTGTTTTCACTGAATTTTGAGAGCTATTATCAAATTTTCCCTAGATACTACCACGATTCCATATTCCACAGCATCAACTTTTCTTTTTAATTCTCCATATTTGGACTTGAATTGTGCTATTGGTTTTTAATTTTACTTGTATTACTCCCTTTTCTCATTATCTCCCACTTCATCTCTTGCCTTCTTCTTCCAAACCATTGCCTTTTTAGTTCAGATGGTTCCCTTTATATGGCTTCTAGTTCCTATTTTAAATGCTCCTTTTCTTGCATTTTATTGATCTTTCCACCAATGTCTAGAAATCTTGTTCTGAACCTGTAATTGGTATTTTTCAGAAGTGTGCTCTTCCTCTACTCTTACAATTATTCACTTTCCATGTTTTATGTCCACTTTTTTTAAAGTTCATCATTTTTCTTGTTTTAATCATTACTAATTATCAATAAGGCAGGATCATGTGTTTGCCAAGAGGAATTTGGACTTTGCTTCACCTTGATGGTCGTTTCATTGTGTTAAGGTCAATCGCCTCCTCAGATTTAGTACTGGACAGACTGATTCCTCTTCCATTTCTGAGTGCTATCACATTTTAAGATATTTATCTTCACTGTAATATTTCAGCTTCTTCTATCCTCACTGGCTGGTTAAAGACTTTTTGAGCTGGTAAATCACTAGATAATAACAATACAATTCCATGATTATGCTTCTTTCATGGTTCTACATGTCATCATTCCAACTCTAGAGTTTTCCATAAACCTCCAGAAGACAAACTGGCGTATAACTTAGAAGAAATAAAGCCAAGTTACTCTATCATAGGAAAAATAGATGATGGAAAGGAAACGTGGTGTGTCAAACACTATAAAGGTGCTAGAAATTAAACAGCTAGGGAAAAGAAATATTTGAGAGCAATATAAATAGCAGAAGACATCTGGAATCTCACATTACTCCTAAGGCCACATACAGTCTGAGAAGGCCAAATTGTGACAGATTTTGAGAATTATGACAAAGGGAAATAGGACTGTGGGAAAACTAGATCATGAACATTTCCTATTAGAAATTTGGCATATACTTCCCATTAAAATGAGAGGTGTGTCTGTTCTTAGACAGTATTCTAATTGATTTATCATTAATGGGACTAAGTTGATAAAAAGAGATATCAAGGTTTCAGATAGATAGATAGGTATATAGATAGATAGAAAGAGAGATGAATGATTAATGCCAAAGGATGAACAGAGTATCAAGAAGGTGTTTGTGGACTGGAGAGTCCACTCATAATTTTCTGATTTTATTTTTTCAGGAAAACAAAGTATTTCATATGCCAAATTTCTCTGACAAGAATTTATCTGAATAAAACAGGAACACATGGGACCCAAGATATCCTCCCACAGCCTATGTAACCATGTAACTATCTTTTCCCCAATATGGCAGACAACAAGTTTACTCTTCATAGAGGATGACTGAGGGAGAGTCTGAAGTCAGCTAAGGATGATGACTAGGCATTGTCCTGAAGAAAGGAGAATTAAGTTACTGTATATACACCAAAGATTGAGAATCCCTGCTCGTCCCTCTGCTCAATCACAAAAGACTGTTGACCAAAGTCATGGCCTTCTATGTATGAGGGTACTTTTAAAAGTTCATGTAAAAAAAGAATTAAAAGATAATGGGGGCTTCTGGTCAAGATGGCAGAGTAGACGGTTCCTAGTGTCACTCTCTCCCACAAATCAACTAATTTGCAGCTATTATAAAGCAACAACAGGAGGCCCAAGATTTGAGCCAGAACAGGCAAGAGCTGTGCACCATAGGACCCCAGTCCAGGCCAGTGCCCGCTGGCCAAAGAGGCCTGAGAGCCTCGGGGCCAACACACCCTGACTCAGCCACACTGGAAAAAGCAGGCACCACGAGACCTCCAGCCCAGTTTAGCCCCCCCCCCCCCTAGAGAGGGCTGAGAGACTCTGGGCCCACATGCCCCAAGTCAGCCATGCCAGAAAAGTCAGGCAGTGTGGGACCTCCAACCCAGGTCAGTTCCTGCCACATAGAGAGGCATGAGAGCCTCTGAGCTTACATGCCCCAAGTCTGCTTCACCAGAAGTGGCAGGCACCACAGGACCCCATGTCTAGGCCAGTCCCCACTGCATAGAAAGGCCTGAGAGCCACCAGGTCCACATGCCATGAGTCAGCAGAACCAGAACAAGCAGGTGATATGGAACCCCCAGCCTAATCCAGTCCCCACAGCACAGAGAGGCCTGAGAGCTGCCAGGCCCAAATGCCCCAAGTCAGCTGTGCCAGAACAGGCAGATGCTGTGGAACCCCCACCCCAGTCAGTCCCTGTTGCCCTGAATTGGTAGTCCCTTCAGGATCCACACCAGACATCAGGGTGGAATGAGTGGACTGTAATACCTCCTGCCACAATGACTAAACACCAAAGGAAAGATACCAGAAATATGAAAAATCAAGAAAGTGCATCCCACAAAAGGAATATAATAACTCTCAAGCTCTAAATCCTATAGAACAGGAAGTCTTTGAAATGACTGACAAGGAATTTAGAGCAACAATTCTAAGGAAACTAAATGAAATACAAGAAAACATAGTTAGACAACACAATGAAATGAGAAAAGCTATACAGGATCTGAAAGAAGAAATGTACAAAGAAATTAATGCCCTGAAAAAGAATGTAGCTGAGCTTGTGGAGATGAAGGATTCATTCAACAAAATAAAAAACACCACAGAGAGTTTAACCAGCAGGCTAGAATAAGCAGAAGAGAGAATTTCAGACCTTGAATACAGGCTGTTTGAATTAACACAGGCAGACCAGAAAAAAGAAAAAAGAATTTTAAAAATTGAAGAAAATCTAAGAGAGACTACAGACAACCTTAAGTACTCAAATATCCAAATCATGGGTATTCCAGAGGAGAAGGAAAAGGGAATGGCACTGCAAACATATTCAGTGAAATAATAGCAGAAAAATTCCCAGATATAGGGAAAGTCACAGATCTTCAGATTCAGGAGGCCCAATGATCCCCAAACATATTCAACCCTAAAGGTCCTTTTTAAGACATGTTATAGTCAAACCAGAAAAACCCCCAAAAAGAGAGAGAATCTTAAAAGCTGCAAGAAAGAAGTAGCAAGTCACCCATAAGGGAGCCCAAATCAGACTAACATCAGACTTTTCATCACAAACGCTAAAAGCCAAAAAGAATGGGATGATATATTTAAAATACTAATGGACAAAAATTGCCAGCTGAGAATAATTTACCTAACAAGTCTATCCATTTGAAATGAAGGACAAATAGAACATTTCTCAGACAGACAAAAACTGTGGGAGTTCACTACCACATGACCAGCCTTACAAGAAATTCTCAAAAACAACCATCACTGCCATGAGTACTCAAGAAAAAACAAAACCTACCAGTAAAACAAAAATGCTAACAATAAAGAAAAAAAAATAGGTTAGTTACCACCCCAAGAAACCAACAAATACGGAAAATTAGAAAGAAATGAACAAAAGGTACTTAAAACATCTAAAAAAATATCAATAAAATGCTAGGAGTAAATCAACACCTTTCAATAACAACTCTAAATGTAAAGGGATTAAATTCCCCACTCAAAAGACAAAGACTGACTGGATTAAAAAGATGGACCAAAAAATATACAGCTTTCATGAGACTCACGTCACCTGTAAGGACACATAATCTAAGAGAGAAAGGATGGAAAAAGATATACCATGCAAATAGAAATGAAAAATGTGCTGGAGTAGCTATTCTTTTATCAGATAAAATAGACTTTAAAGCAAATTCCATTAAAGGGGATCAAGAAGGTAACTATGTAATGATAAAAGGATCTATCCATCAAGAAGACATAACAATCATAAATATATATGTCAAAGCAGTCAGATTTATAAAGCAAACACTATTAGATCTAAACAATGAGATAGACATTAACACCGTAATAGTGGACGACCTGAACACCCATTGTCAACATTGGACAGATCATCTAGACAAAAAATCAGCAGAGAAACACAAGATCTAAACAACACTTAAGACCAATTGGCCTGGCAGATATCTACAGAACATTCCATCCAGCAACCTCAGAATATTCATTCTTCTCATCAGAACATGGAACATTCTCAACAAATTCAGACAAAAATGGAATTATAACATGTATTTTTTCAGATCACAATGAATTAAAATCAGAAATCAATAACAAATGAAATGCTGAAAATTATACAAACACATGGAAATTAAACAACATTCTACTTTATGACATATGGGTCCAAAAGTAATAAAACAGGAAATCAACAAATTTCTTGAAACTAATGAAAATAATGATACATCATAACAAAAACTGTGGGATACTGCAAAAGCAGTACTAAGGGGGAAATTTACTGCATAAAATGCTTACTTCAGAAGAATGGAAAGATGGCAAGTGAACAACCTACACTTTATCTTAAAGAATTAGAAAAACAAGAGCAATATAAACTCAAAGTTAGTAGATGGAAAGAAAAAATTAAGATCAGAGTAGGACTAAATGAAATAGAAACGCCAAAAAACAATACAAAAGATCAATGAAACAAAAAGTCGTTTTTTTTCAAAAGTCAAATAAAATCGACAAACCTCTAGCAAGAGTAAGAAGAGAGAAGACTCAACAAAAATTAGAAATGAAAAAGGTGATATTACAACTGATACCTCAGAAATACAAGAAATCATTAAAGACTACTATAAACATCTATATGCCAACAAATTTGAAAATCTGGAGGAAATGGATAAATTTCTGGATGCATACAAATTACCAAAACTGAGCCAAGAAGATATAGGATATCTGAACAGACCAATAACAGTAAAAGAGATTGAAGCTGTTATCAGATGGCTCCCAACAAAGAAAAGCCTAGGACCAGATGGGTTCACTGCAGAGTTCTAACGAACCTTCAGAAAGGAACTGATACCAATTCTCTACAAACTGTTCCAAAAGATTGAAACAAAGGCCATTCTCCCAAACTCATTCTATGAGGCAAACAACACCCTGATACCAAAACCAGACAAAGATACATCAAAAATAGAAAACTACAGGCCAATATCTTTGATGAATATAGATGCAAAAACCCTCAATAAAATACTAGCTAACAGAATACAGCAACACATACACAAAATTATACACCACAATCAAGTGGGATTCATCGCAGGGATGCAAGGTTGATTCAATATACAAGAACCAATTAATGTGGTACACCACATCAATAAAAGCAAAGACATAGACCAGATGATCATTTCTACAGATGCTGAAAAGCATTTGACAAAATTCAACATTTGTTCATGATAAAGACTCTCTACAAGTTAGGTATAGATGGAAAGTATCTCAACACAATTAAAACCATATATGATAAGCCCACTGCCAATATCATCCTGAACTGGGAAAAGCTGAAAGCTTTTCCCTTAAGAACAGGACCTAGACAGGATGCCCACTCTCACCACTTATATTCAACATAGTGTTGGAAGTACTAGCCAGAACCATCAGAGAAGAGAAGGAAATAAAGGGCATCCAGATTGGAAAAGATGAAGTCAAACTGTC